>NW_008649014.1:368628-376298 GCF_000247585.1 Phytophthora nicotianae INRA-310 | reverse complement strand
CTCCTTTTATAATTAAGTACGTTTACGACAGGTCGTTATGGGCATAGAAAAACCAAGCAAATCACACTTGGAAGATTTGAAGGTGAACAATCACTAGCCTTAAAGGCGGCAAAATACCTCTTTTTGATACCGACTATCCTAGATGTGTATACTATAGTTCACTAAAGTGGCTCGCGAAACGGTTAAAGCACGGTTATTGGAGAGTAACTGATTTGGCCAAGAGGCGATTACTTCCCCGTTCAGGATAACGGTACAGTGCTTCCGATTAAGATCGGCGACAATGTTTTGAAAGGGAGAGAGAGAGAGAGAGATAGAGATAGAGAGAGAGAGAGAGAGAGAGAGAGAGAGAGAGAGAGAGATCCACGTGCGGACGTGTAAAAGTGCTACATGTACTTCTTGTACTGCAGCAAGTTGCATAGATGTTTTCATACTTCCTGTTGAGTTTATTGAGTTCATTGTCCCAGGTGAATAGTTTGCCACTCGTACAACGAAAGTCTCGCTGTGATTCTTCGGTGAGGAACATTGCGTTTTTGCGGCTTGCTGTATAATTACGTCATGGATATGAAAAAAAAAATACAAGGATTAAGCTTTGCTCACCGAATCGCCGCGTGGCATAAGTAACATCGATGAACAGATCCCATGAAATGGATTGCACCCTCTACCAGTGGTAGACTCCACCGAAAAATTACGATTTCCGGGTCTCTTGCATGTGACCCTAACAACTAGTCAAAGGGTTGTGAAGTCGTGTACGCAACGCTGCAAGAAGGAAGAATTTGATCGTCAAAAGGATGGGATGGTTTGCTGGATTGAACGCTAGGTTGCAGCACGACCATGCTCAACAGTATTGATTGAGCTGATAAAAGAGCTCATTCAGCAATTTGCCGAGCCAAGAACACTCGACTCGCCTCAGCAACCACATTGGAAGAAGTCTCCAATACCACCAACCACCCTTTCACTCAAGCACCATGAAGCTTTCGTACATCATCGCCTTCGCCGCCGTTGCCGTCGCTTCGACTGCTATGCCCGCCAACGCCGCCACGGGCTTGGCAACCAACAACGCGGCCGAGCTGCAGGTCGTTCGCCAGCTTGGCGCCGGCGGTGGCCTCCGTGGCAGCCAGCAGGGTGACCAGAACCAGAACCAGAACACGCCGAGCACCTCGCAGAACGACGGTAACAACAGCCAAAACGATGGCAAGCAGGTGAAGCAGGACGATGGCAAGCAGGAGAAGCAGGACAATGGCAAGCAGGAGAAGCAGGACGACGGTAAGAAGAAGAAGGAAGACAAGGAAAAGAAGGAAAAGGAGAAAAAGGAGAAGAAGGAGAAGAAGGAGCAGGAAAAGAAGGAGAAGGAAGAAAAAAAGAAGCAGAAGGACGATGACAAGTCCAAGAAGGACGGTGACAAATCCAAGAAGGATGACGACAAGTCTAAGAAGGACGGCGACAAGTCCAAGAAGGACGGTGACAAGTCCAAGAAGGACGATGGCGACAAGAAGAAGGACAAGAAGGACGATGGTGACAAGAAGAAGGACAAGAAGGACGACGGCGATAAGAAGAAGGACAAGAAGGACGACGGCGATAAGAAGAAGGACAACGGCGACAAGTCCCAAAAGCAGGGTGACCAGAACCAATCTCAAAACCAGGGGGAGCAGAACCAATCTCAAAATCAGGGCGAACAGAACCAATCTCAAAACCAGGGGGAACAGAACCAATCCCAGAACCAAAAGCAGGGAGTGTAAAGCACTGCGGCGGGTAGTTGCTGGCACTAGCTCGAAATCTAACCAACATTTACCGGTAGATACCACGTGTTGTACACAAAAGATACTACGCTAGTGTAAATACCAATTCAATCAACGTCCATTCGTAACTTTATCTTGTTGGTCTTAAGGACATTAGGTTTTCATATCAATGATCCACCCGAAAAGATAGCTTCGTTCAAGTAGACTCTAAAGGTACTGTGTTTGTGAATCAGCCCTTAGCTATGTTTAATAATATTAAACATAGCTAAGGGCTGATTGGGGATATTATCCCCCTCTGTATTCCGTGTGGGGGAACGCCGCTGTAAAAAACATCTTTTCCGAGACTTCTGAAAATACACGAGACCATACTAAACAAGCGAACTCACGCAAAATTGTAGCTCAGATTACCCCTGCTCCAGTGATTCCTTTATTTCCAGAAATAAAAAGTTTCTGACTGAGGCTCGTTCTTATTTTCCCGCTCCCACCACCCGGAGAGATTTTCCTGCATTTTTATTGGCACTTTTACACTCTGCGACACAACTGATCACCCGGGGTCGTTTTGGTCCGTAACGACGTCAATATTTCGAGTTAGCAAGTGCTGTTTGGATATGTGCTTGCTGTGCTTAGCAACACTACGCGGTTTGTGCTAACGAGTGCAACTTCGCAACCTGCGGGGTACCTCCCATACAACTTTCTACTTTTACCTTCGCGACACATTAAATCACTCGCTGTCTACTTAAAAAAGTCTAGTATAAAAGAATGTAGGTCTCATCTAAATCGATGGTACAGAGCCACAATGCGAGAACTGAGCGAGCAGAGAATTCATTCTCCAAAAATGCCGCCCACGCATCGGCAAGGCATCGATTCGATGAGAGACTGCAACAAAGCAATAGGGATATCATCCCAGGCTTTGAAAAGCGCTGCCTTCAATTCTGGCACGCTATTGAACTGTTTGCCGTTAGCATAGACTTTCCTACTTATAATAGCCCACAAGTTTTCAATAGGATTGAGGTCGGGCGATTTTGATGTCCAATCTAGAACAGCTGTGCCCTGCTCTTCAAAAAAACTCCTTCGAGCGATGAGAGACATGGATACTAGCGTTATCTTGTTGGTAGATATAATCTATGCCGTAGTTTAGGTGTGCAAAGGGGAGGAGATACTCAGACTCAGTGTGGACGTAATTGTCTGAGTTCTGCCTCCCCGTCAGCACGACAAGTGGAAACTTGCCACGGGCGCTAAAAGCAGCCCACACCATAACCGAGCCGCCACCAGCCTGACGCCGTTTGGTGCAGCGTGGTGGCTGGCGGACATCTCGCCAGTAATACTGGAAGCCGTCGGGGCCGTCCAGGTTCCACTTCTTCTCATCGGAGAAGATGATGGACTCCCAGATAGCCCCGGCGTCTTTCTGTAGCAGTATGGCCCCCGCCCAAGCCTTGCGCGCCAGCTTGTCTTCGGCCTTCAGGGGCAGCGTGTTGACCATTTTGGTATACACCAACCAGTCCACCCTAGCGAGGGTGCGCTGAATGGTGCGTACCGTGACTGGAAGGCCCAACTCTTCCTTGATCTTGGCAGCAGAGAGTTCCCCCTTGGCAGCAGCACGGACGAGGCGGCGAGTCTCGCGTTCGGAGAGGGCGGGAGCACGACCAGGAATCTTCGCGCCACTACGAACTTCACGGAGAGCCTGCCCCGAAGCCACTACGCGCCGCACAGTCTGCGCGCAGCGGCCCGCCTTCTGGGCGATGGCCCGGCCGCTGAAAAGGCCTCGTGAAGCCCCTTAATCTTGCCCGCTCTCTGTCAGTTAAGCGGGGCTTCTTCTTGGCTAGGGGCCTCTTCTTCGACGACGGTATTTTCTTGGAAGGGGAAGGGGGGCTTCTTCATGGCCTTGGGCGGCATTTTTGGAGAATGAATTCTCTGCTCGCTCAGTTCTCGCATTGTGGCTCTGTACCATCGATTTAGATGAGACCTACATTCTTTTATACTAGACTTTTTTTAAGTAGACAGCGAGTGATTTAATGTGTCGCGAAGGTAAAAGTAGAAAGTTGTATGGGAGGTACCCCGCAGGTTGCGAAGTTGCACTCGTTAGCACACACCGCGTAGTGTTGCTAAGCACAGCAAGCACATATCCAAACAGCACTTGCTAACTCGAAATATTGACGTCGTTACGGACCAAAATGATCGGTTGTGTCGCAGAGTGTAACATCAAGCAAGACTTGCAAGCCTACTAGAAAACTTTCCTCCTGAGTTTTTTCGCGTGGTCGGGAGCGGAAGATTTCTTGGTACTTGGAGTTTGTATCGAAGATCAAATATACTATAGAATTACTGAGGATTTGCGTGTCAACATGTTAAATATCCAATATTTGTCGAGATACCAACAATTCGGGTGAAAACCTCAATGGCACATGGGAGAGTGAGCTTCACAGGGAATTTTAGAGCTAAGTGGCACATACTGGATATTCGGATCATCGCCCTTCTAGAATTCTGGAGAACAATCCGGAATTCAACCTTACTCGTGTATATAGACAGCATATGACGATTTACCGGCCATACATTTTTAAAGTATCCATGCGAAGGGTACCCACCATTCTCCGCCCAAAGCATTAATGAATACGATGGGGAGGGGGGGGGGGGGGCATTTACGCACTTGCTGATGTCATTTCGGAGTTTACTGTGTAGTGTACGAAGACGGAATGCCACGGACCTCGAGCCACCGCTACCAATCACTAAAGCGATTCGATGAAACTGACTTTCGTGCTTCAAGTGCTGACCTTTTTTGGTGAGACGAAAGCGCAAGGCCACTATTGCTCAATTCGTCGTTTCAAAAGAGAGGAATATTGATGGTAATGACCAGAGCATCACTTCAGTCACTGTGCCCTTGGTGTACAAGTTGTGCTTGCGGGCGGAAGAGCCGGGTGGTGTCCTCAATTTCGCGAACTTCGCTTCTGAGAATTTCGAGCGGCTTTGGGGTACCGTTCATCGTCACGTCAAGGGCTGCTGGAACATTGGTCGTGGAAAAAAATGCCGCTACACCGCCGTAGATGTCTTCTTCATGACGCTCACCTCGCTCAAGCACACATGTAAATGGGGGGGGGGGGAGTACTGTTGCTCGCGTTTTCAAGATCCCGCACTCCAGTTTTCAGGAAATAACACGCAAGTCCATGGACGTCGTCTCACCATTCTTGTACGAGAAGTTCGTAGAGGACATGGATGACCGCTGGGTGCTTGACAAGCTTGTTCGTTCTGGGCATGCGTTCACCAACTCCCGCAAAGTGGGCTATGCTACAGACGCCATCTTCCAGCAAGCTAACAAATCGAACAGCAACATGAACGCGATTCTGCAATACTACAGCGGTAAGCACCATCTCTACTACTATAAAGTGGAGGTGTCGGTACTTCCAAACGGACGTGCCACCAAGGCGAAACAACGTCTGACGCAGGAAAATATCGAGCGAAGAATGTTGGAAGGCACGCGTCGCTGCACTACAGACGGCGGTGGAAATCCCGTTGGGTGACACGCTGGACGTTTGAAGCAACAACTGTACATGCAGTGCACGCTGGGAAGCTGAGCAAGTTGAGAAAGGTGGCTACGCTCCTCAGAACTAACCACTGGAGCTGAGGAGCAACCTACAGAGCTGGTAGGTCGACGGTGCTGAAGGATCAAGCGCTTGCAACTAGCTGCTTTCAGTTAATCACTTTCAATCTTACCTTTTCAAGATCAAGTGTCTTCCAAACTTCGTCCTTCACCTCTCAACGCTGATATCATCATCAACAAAGAAGTGTTAGCGCCAATCTACTATTGTTGGTGAGTTGAGTGGAGAGAGGGATGCCAGCGAAGACGCGCTTATCCAGTTGATCCAAGAGTTTTAACCAAACCTCCAACAGTCGACACTTTTCGATAATAATCTACGTTTCACGCGATTTGTATAATAGGGATCAACTTAATTACTGCGAATATGAACGATTATTGTGCATTATTGTGTATATCCAGCAAATTCGTAAAAACGGGGAGCATTCTCTCTAATACTGCGTGACGTGGAACTTGGGGGTCATGCAGGGACACTACAGCTCTAGTAGATCGAATACTACAGAAATTGCGGTAATACTACACTATCTGTTAGAAGGCTAACCAGTATCTTGTTTTGCTGCGACCCGATATCCCATTTGTGTTTCCTCGTCCTCGCTGACATATCCACCGCACCACACCGAGACGGAGCTGGATGTACCAGTGCGACGACGGCAAGCGGTAACAAGTTTCACCATTCGGTTGGCTTGGTAACGCTTCTCTTTCTCGTTTGCTGTTCATTTATCACGGCACCGATCTCGCAAAGCCTAGCGTTAACCTGCCACCATCATCGCGGAGGGATCTCAACCGAATGTCACGTTGGTAAGTGCGACGCACGTATGGAAAAGAATATCGCAGGATATCTCGCCGAACTTCCAGTTATTCTAGTCAAAGCTTGGCGATTTTTTCTCTGGGTAGGTGTACAGGCACCTCAACTCCCCAATTACAACTTCATCTTGATCGTCTTGACCTGTAGACACTCCAGCGCTGTGGCTTCCGCCCACTTCTCCCTTGCGGGGCTCGGGGATGCTGCCGAAGCCCGTTTATTGCGCGACCCGTCTTGGTCGCTTATTATGCGTTACAAGATCGAGTTCGATTCATCTGAAGTAACATGGCAATGTGAAGTATCTTAGGTATGCGTCGAAAACCAATGGTGCACTATTTCTGTTACTTTTCAGCGTGTCGTCTGCAGAACAGAAATTCTACGTTGTGCGCCTCATTAAAAGCCATGCCTGCGATAATGGCTGCACAGTGCAGAAACTGGTAAATACCAAGGACGGATATTTATCACTAGGGTACCACAACTTTGGTCAAATTTATCACACGGAACATCAAATGATCTCATTGGCCGAAAATAACAGTTCTTTAATAACATGCTGGTTGCTTGACGCAGCGAGCCTGGACGCTACAAAGGAACAGGGAGAAGTGACAGACCTAGTGGACAGTGGACGTGTGAAGATCCAGACTCCGGAGCCAACCGGTACGTGCTCATGTACACGAGGGCGTTCAATGCTTATATTAATGCTGCAGTTATTATCACCAGAACTTCGTATCAACAGACATTCAAACGCGAAGAAAAACGATGTAAGTGTGCTAATATTGATGAACTATATCAAGACGAAGCTAACGGCCGTTACGAAATATGTCACTAACTGCAGTGACTTGTTCACGAGCACTACTTCGTGATCCAGGCGGTCTTCTGCGTTGCTAAAAGGAGTCAAGGTACAGGTGAGTTCTCAAAATGATCCATTAATGTCGTACAGTGAATAACGTGTTCACTATTGCATTAGTTTTGGCTTTCAACTTCTCGGTCAAGCTGACGTCCAGTGGCTAGCTACGCAGTATCTACAAGGCAGCTTAAATTTTATCTTTGACGATCCACAATGCTTGGACGTAATTGTTTTCGAGCGCAGCTAGCTCTTCTTCAATGCGTAAGGTGGTGTTGCTTACCACTCTTTAGATAAAGATGTACCCACAAACAGGATGTCCACCTCGTGAATCAATCCTGTTAAATGAAGAAAAGGTATTTTTTGTGAGGATAATGCTAAGCAAGTTTGGCATATCTCCGGGTTGTGGAATTTTTCTACAGGGTATCACCGAGAATATTCCTTTTGACGGCAACTTATAAATATAGTTTCTTTCTGATACTAAAGTCTGACGAACTCTACTTGTATTTCTTCATCTCTTGGAGGTACGCAGCGAGTTTTCCACACTCGGCAAACGGACAGCCACCAACTACATATGTAATAGACTTTCTCGAGGCGTAACTTGAACGACCGCCTACACAGTGAAGCTGTGTCGGCGGGAATTCCCTGCGCAGTTCCATCTGGAACTGCGTGTTCGCACTGCCGGTTCGGGGCAGTGCGCCTTTCAGA
>NW_008649014.1:352374-353797 GCF_000247585.1 Phytophthora nicotianae INRA-310 | reverse complement strand
GAAAGGTATTTGCCAACGAGTGGTTGGCAGAATTCTGCTAAGCTAATTGGTTGAAAGAGATCGCCTTTCAACTAATAGGAAGTCTAAATGCACACAGACCAGTGGTCTGTCAAATGTAACCATTGGTGTGTCTCACACCAATGTGAAACCCATTGCCGTAATCAAGTGGCTACATGTAGCCACTTGCGTGTAACCCCGTTACAACATACTCCCCGGAATAATTCCTTTTTCTTCTTCAGTATCCGCTGTTGTCGCGTTGTATCTCCGTTGTCCGTTCATACCACATTTGCTACAACGATTTTTCTCTCGTTTCGTCTTGGATGGAGCTGAAAGCTGAGTCTCGAAAAAAACTGCAACATGCTTTGTTTCTTCATCATTTAGTCCCTCAGTGGTCAGGTTGGGCAGGTCCGCTTCAGAACGACTGGATTTTGCAGCGCCCTCACCGCGGTTGTTTTTCTCTTTCTTCCTCTCATTAAATCGGGATTATCTTTCTTTCGCACATCCGGCTTACCGAATAGTGGTGGCGGCAAAATAGTACTGGTTTCCGACAGCTCGGCGTCCAGCGGCAGTCCAATAGATAGAGATTCGACAGCTTCCTGTAAAGTTGAAACCAAATACGCGGGGTGGGAATAATTCCGTACATTATACTCTTCTAGGCGACTATCCGAATTTTTTGATCTATCGTAGATAACGGCTTGAATGTGCCGACATGGAATTCTGAATTGTTTGGAAATAGTGCGCCGAGTACACAAACCATTATCCATGTTTACCTCGTACAAATGCGCGTTGTCACTGCTATTGCTGCGAGAATCAAACGCATCAAACACGTAAAAGATTAGCGCATCTCCCACGACAACAGTTGGTTGCGCAACCAGAAGCTTTTCTGCATCAAATAGTTTCATGGCATGGGGAGTAACATTATTCCCTGCATTCTTCCATTCAGTGGCCAAGTTTTTACGCTTCTGAATGACAGTAAGAGCTCGTATGCAGTATGCCGTTAACGATTCAAGCACAAGCTTGGTTCTGGCCCGACACCATAACAATCCATTGTTGTCACCCTCAACTGGTTGTGCGAACTCCGAATAACGGGATAGGTTGTCCGTGACTAGAAGTATTTTTCCAAAATTGACCTAACCATTTCGATTCTTCTTCTGTAGGCTGGATGTCCCCGACAACAGACCAATCTGTATGATGAATCTTCTGCAAGTAGCTCCATACATAGTCGTTGTCTGGTAGATCATTCACCAACTTAGCAATTCCAACTGGGTAGCGGGTTTCAGATCGAGCTTAGTTGTTGCACCTTGTGAGGTGGCGCGCATGGTCTGGTTTGTCTTATGATCCCTTCCCGGGGTTCACTTATGAAAGTATATAAATATCGACCTTAGCATTCTCCCATATAATTCAATATGATGATTTCCATACT
>NW_008649014.1:349242-350208 GCF_000247585.1 Phytophthora nicotianae INRA-310 | reverse complement strand
GGCAAATGAAACAAGTAATTCACCCCGGATTCCGAATCCGGTCCTCACCTGTCTCGGCTTGAATCTGTAAGAAGAGTTTTCACAAACGTTCGGAATGCGCGTACGGCCTCGGCGTCTGCGGTTCTGGGTGTTCCTCGATCTTGGGCAATCACTCCTAGGCGCCCGACGATCCTCGGCGAATTGTGTCCGGCGGTTGGTCCTTCCTGGGTGTCAGTGAGTACGCAGACTTCACGACCTATCCTTCTTGAGGCCTGTGCTCTTGGACGCAAAACAAACTCTTATTGATCTTTTAGGTCTAGCCCTTCCGGGCTCGCCCCCTTTATCAAGAGATAGAGACTTTTGTTTGGAGAAGAGTACCACCCAAGTCAGGTAGTGCTCTCCACCAAGTATTATAATTGTGCTGATCTTTACATCATTTGAATCGAAACTACTTAGCGAAGACGACAAGGACAAGGTTGCGGATGCCGATGGATTGTTTTTCAAAGTAAAATTGCTTATGCGATCGGGATTCGACGGCACATGTGTGGTGGTGAAGAACCAACAGATCGTTAATATGCTGAGGTGCCCTCAGCGAATTAGTACAAACAGAGTCATCACACGGATCGTATTTTATTTTTTGAATTATACTGCCATAACACACCATGAGAATTGATTTGAGATGGCGATTTATTTAAAGACGATATTTAATAATTTGTTGCTCATACCACGCAGAACTGATTCTAGGCAAAATTTTCCAACAATGTTTTTACTGGCGGCTGCTGAAGACTGCAGTAAAAGTATCGATCATTTCTGGCAGAGTTACCTGGCCATTCGCCATTTTGCGTGCTTGCAGAGAAGCGGATACATCAGTAAAGCAGCTTCAGCGCCCCTTTCAACACGATGACGAGTCGTCCAGCGAGTGCTATGTCAGCGGCACTGGACGCCGAGCTGAAGCAACAAGAAGATGAAGAAACGCAAAACTACTTC
>NW_008649014.1:291552-335276 GCF_000247585.1 Phytophthora nicotianae INRA-310 | reverse complement strand
GTCATTATTTTTGCAATAGGGTTAATTTTCATTTTCGGCCAATGAGATCATTTGCGGTCCCTTTTGATAAATTTGTCCAAAGTTGTAACCCCATATTGAGTAGCGGTGGGCTACTCAATTTGAGGAACCATAAAACCGGCGGAGATGAGGCAATCCCCAATTAACACACATGTAGTTAAGGCTGAGAAGGGAATAGAATTAAGGCGCGGCAGAATTTCTGAAAAGCACTATAATAGTTGCTCAAATTATTGTTTTGAAAACTACAAATAAATAATAATTTTCAAAAAAAAATCGATTTTGTCGAAGGTTCGAGTCAAATTCCATTTTGTTTGCTTGATGTCGCAGTCTCAGGCGATAGAGGACGGTCAGCATGAGGCCGACACGCTGCGTGTGTTGCTATCCACAGATAACCACCTAGGCTATGCTGAGAAGGACCCGGTGCGCGGCAATGACTCGTTCCGCTCGTTCCGTGAAATCCTACAGTTAGCACAGCGCGAGAAGGTGGATCTGCTGCTACTGGGCGGCGATCTGTTCCACGAGAACAAGCCGAGTCGCCGCACGTTGTACGAAACTATGCGAGTGCTACGTACTCACTGCATGGGAGATGGAGCCGTTAACTTTCAAGTGGTGAGTGACCAGAGTGTCAACTTTCCTAACTTTGGGGTTGTGAACTTTGAGGACCCCAACTACAACGTTGAGCTGCCCATCTTCAGTATCCATGGCAACCACGACGACCCAGCACGAGAAGGAGGTGGAGACGCCACGCAGTCTCTAGCGGCGCTGGATCTCATGAGTGCTGCCAACTTGATTAATTACTTTGGTAAAAGTGAGAAAGTGGATGCGGTCGAGGTGTTCCCGGTGCTGCTCACCAAGGGAAATACTAGAGTGGCCATCTATGGTTTAGGTAATATGAGAGATGAGAGGCTGAACAGAATGTTCGCACAGGGGAAAGTGGCGTTCAGAAGACCAGCAGAACAAGCGGAAGATTGGTTCAGTATCTTCGTGGTGCACCAGAACCGAGACGATAAAGGACGAGGAAACAAGAACTGCGTCCCGGAGAGTGTGATCCCGGATTTCATTGATCTTGTAGTGTGGGGACATGAACACGAGTGCCAAATTAACGTCCAAGAGAGTTTGAAGGGGGATTTTTTCATTACGCAGCCCGGATCGTCGGTAGCGACGTCGCTGGTGGAAGGAGAGGCCAAGCCGAAACAAGTTGCAGTGGCGGAAATTAATGGTCAGAGATTCCGCATGACGAACTTCGACCTGCATACAGTACGTCTTTTTAAGATGGGTGAGGTGATTTTGAGCGAGATTGAGGAGTTGGAGCCGACCGACCCTGATGTGGCAGAACGTATTGGAGAGTACTTAGAAGGCAGAGTGGTTGAGTTACTGCATGAGGCTGAGCTAGAACAGCAGGAGAGACGGAGAGAGCGTGCGTTGGAACGTGAGCAAAGACAGCACGAGAGTCCGTTCCCGCTGCCAGAGGTCGGAAATGAAGAGGAAGAAAAGGAATTGGTGCTGATCCGATTGCGCGTGGAACACACGGGCTTCCCTGTGCTGGTAAATCAACGTTTCGGTGCGAAATTTGTGGGAAAGGTGGCCAATCCCAATGATATTTTGCTGTTCTACCGACGGAAGAAAGATCGTATCAATGCTTCCGACAAGAAGGCCAGCATGGAGCTGGAGAAGTCGCTGCTGGGACGTCCAGTGCGGCCAACACCGCTAGCATCGGTGACAATTGAAGATATATTAAGCAAGCAATTGAGTGTACCCGAACGAAAGCTGACACTGCTGCCAGAAGCTCAACTGGGAATCGCGCTGGAAAAATTCACGCTGAAGAACAACTCGTCGGCTATTCAGGAATTCGTGGACAGTGTGCTCGATGAGACTCAACGTGAATTGAGCTCCAAGAGTGACGCCAAGTCGACGCAGGATATCCTCAGCGTTGTTGGGAAGAAGAAAGAGCAAACTGATGCGTTACACGCACTCCAAAAAGAAGAAGAAGCAGAATTTGACAAAACCGAGCCTGGAAGCAGTCTATCTGCCGACGGGTTCCAGTCCCGACGGACAACTCAAAGCACTGAGGCCTCGACGAAGTCTCCAAATCGCTTCGGCACACCGAGATCTTCACAAACGAAGAAAGCAGCATCAAAGAAAAAATCTGTTAGGAAATCTGTTTTCTCAGATCTGGAAGAAGGCAGTGATGAAAGTCCACGTAAGAAGAAACCACCGACCGCTCGTAAGGCTCCAGCTCGTTCAGCAAGAAGCAAGGCACGGAGAGCTTCACTTTCTGATGATGATGACTTTACTGCTGAAGATGACGGCGACGAAGACTTTAAGATGGAAGAGGATGGAGAGGAGGAGGAGGAGATGACTCCACGGCCGTCCGCGAAACCACGAGGGAGAGCGTCAGCACGAACTGCAAAAGCAAAGAAGTCCCCGCCCACTCGAAAGCGCTTACGCAAAAGTAATGATTTTGATGAAGATGATGATGACGACGACTTTGCTCCCTCTTCTAGCAAGCGTGTAGCTGCTTCGACCAAGCGTTCAGCTCCCCGTGACTCACAAGCAAGTGAGGTGCTCGATTTGTGCTCAGACTCTGAAAACGAAAAGCCAGCACCTAAAAAGCGAGCGAGGCCCACTAAGACCACGATTTCCCAGCAACACAAGATCGACAATTTGTTCAAGAAGCAACAGCAGAAGAACGACGAAATTGATGATGTCGAAGAGGATCAGCAGTTCACGCAACTTGCAGACGCTCGTGGTCAAGATATCGTTGATCCATCGCAATCTCAGTCCCAGTCCCAGTCACAGATGTCTCAAGCTCGTGCAGGAGGTTCAACGCGACGCAAACTGCCCTTGTCAATGGTGGCAGCCTCCCAGTCGCAGTCTCAAGAACCGAAGCGTGGAGCCGCCGCATCTGCTGCCCGTAAAGGTTGGGGTCGTTCTCGTCGTTAACATAAGCGACGAAAGATTATGAGACTAAATGGGAAAATCCTAGCCGAGAGCAGCCCTTTATTTCACCTTATGTTGCGCGAGTTGCTGGTGGCAGGACAAGCCATTGCCACTCTTGTAACTTCGGTTTACTGTGGTCACAAGTAACGTAGTCCACCCATTGAAGCTTGCTTGGCTGGTGTCTCGGCTTGACCAGCTTGGTTGTCCTCTAATAGGTGCCAATCGCGCGATCAAAGGAGCTGGATCTCCATTTATTCCGTGCTCTCCAGCAGTTCCTTGGGCGGAGTCTTGGGTAGGCTCGAGTTCAGCTCCTCATCCTTGGCAGGGTCCTGTCGCACCCACGTCTTGTTCTGGAAGCGCGGACGCATCTGCGATGAATAGTACGGGTTGCGTGGCGCAAAGGCTGGTGCTCCAGCGTTCAAGCCGGCGTTTTGTGAAGCACCACTCGCCTCATTACCTGTAGTATCCGACTCTGGCTTGTCTTCGTTGGTTTTTGCTTCCTCTGTCTTCGCGACGTTCGGGTTAACCCACTTGCGGTTCTGGAATGGTCGTGCACCGCGAGGACCGTTCTGCATCGGTCGAGGGTAGCCGCGGCCACCATACGGCGGCATACCTTGAGGCGGAAAGCCCATCGCGTACGGGTTCATAGGTCCAAAGCCTGGTGGAGGGTAGAACATCGGGCCTCCATACGGCTGATAAAAAAAGCACAGATCATTAGAATAACACGCTAACACAAGGTAAGTAACATATCACATACCGGAGGATAGCCGCCGTAGCCCATCGGGCCGCCCTGGAAGCCCATCGGCGGGCCCATACCTTGGCCATAGCCTTGCTTTCCTTTAAAGTCATCCTTCTCGTCCGACGGCGGCAAAGGTGGCGCCACGTCGCGGTTACTTCTGCGCTTTTCATTGCGGCCGTCGCCTTCCATGTCATGGTCTCGGTCGTTTCTCCGGTTACCACGTCCTCCGCTGTGCTGCTTCTCTTCACGGTCACGATCACCACGTCGCTTCTTGTGGGAGCCAATGGAGTCACGAGCGTCCAACTCAGCCTGGTCAACATTAATCGGGGGTCCTAGTCGCTTTGACAACAGACTGCTCCCTTCTCTGCCTCCATCCCGCTCGTTTGCTCTCCGCTTGGTTCCTGTCGTTTTCGCTTCATCACGTTGATGGCGATCCTCCTTTCCTGACGACGTTGGAGATTTCTTGGCTGCTGGTTTCTTCTCCACGATACCAAACCGCTGAGCTCGTCGAGCGATCACATCGTCCATCTCGGTCTTCGATGGGTTCAAAGAGCGGATCGTGCCTCGATTTCCACTGAGCGACACCAACTTCTTGGGCGGTTCGGACGAGGAAGAAGATAACCCCTTCAAAATGATAACGCGTTTGGGCGGGGCAGTCTCCTCCTTCTGCTCCTCTTGTACCGGAGCTTCTTCTGCCTGAGGCCGGGAGACCTCCTTGGCCGGAGTATCGTGAGCTCGGGCCTCAAAAGTAGGCAGCAATTGACTGAGCCAAGCCACGAACTGCTCGGCTGACTCGTCACCGATAAAGTCCACGAGGTCGTGGGCGATCTGCTCCATGTTTTTCTTGTTGCCCACCATGACGATCACGTATTCCTGTAGTCGTCGTCGTCATAATACAATACACAAGGGACGTCATGCCTCTGGTCTCTTTTCGTCTGGGGTGGCGCTACCTCGTACTCCTAATTGGGGGTCCAGTTTAAACCCTCTTTTAGCGTCTTTTCACAAGCATACAAAGCTCCATATACAGAGACGGATGAAGGCAAGCCACTTAATCCGTCCGTCCCTCTGGCCCAGCGCCGCCACCTCCCGTCGCCTCGCCGATATTTGGACTCTAAAACGCAGTGGAGTTCGCTATCTAGAGGCAGGAAAGAAGGCGCAAAAGGAACGCCACCCCCCACACTAATTATTAGTCTAAACTCGGTATCGTACGCACCGCCATGACGTTGTCCACCTCGACACCAAGCATCTCTGTCAGCTTCTCGCGCGTCTTGCTCGAGATCTCTTCTTTCCACGCGGCCGTTAGCGCCAGAGGGAACACGTAGCTCTTGAGATACGACGCCATCTTAGCCTTGATCACTTGAGACTCTGCCACTGAGTCCAACAAAGATTGTGAGAGTACCGTGGGTTACAGCACAATACAGTAGCTGACTCAATAGTATGAGGCTCTGTCGAGAAACCCCGTTAGTGTGACGTGATCCACCGTCGAAGAATGACATGGATACAAAAGGCAACCTGGAGACTGTATCAACATCCAGTCTTACAATTGCCAGGTCTCTTTGAACGGTTTGGATCCAGGACGTGCCACGCTGCCGATCGGCCACGAATGAGTACTGCAACTAGTGGTGCTCCATATCGGCCTGTGTGCGAGCTACGATTCTTGTAAAACAGCCGACGTTGACGGCCATTCCTTCGAGTGGAAATCAACGCCACCATGCACTGCGTCGCCGTCTCGTGTGCAGTTCTGTTGTGGTCGGCTACACTTAGTGTTAGTTCCAACTTCGCTAGCTGCATTGGTGATAATGGCTTTTGATGCTGGTTTGTTGGTATGAAAATACATCGATGCTGGTACTCTTGCTACTCTACATGCTCACCGATGTTGAAGTGAAAATGGTCACTTTATCCTGAGCATGGCTTGTCCACGCGCTGCAACTTTCGTTTAAACTTGAACGCATAAGCGGCGTTGATACATGGTAGTACTATGATGGTAGTACTCTGCGCGTTTATCATTTGAACTCACGCTTTCTTACTTTAAGAAAATAAGGTGCTCAAACTAAAAAATAATATGGAAGTCTGACGTAGCTTGTTCGCGTAGGCCGCAACTCAAGCTGCAAAAAATCTTCATGCGTTGGTAAACACCACGGCGATGCTTCCGACACGTACGCAGGCAACAATTTTCATGCTCCCACACTGCGGAAACTCCGCGATCCGGATATCAAAAGCAGCAAATTAATTAGCTAAAAAGTCTTCCAAACAGCAAAAAATCGCGTGTTTGTTGTGAAATAATCGAAAATAGATGTCGCCCTTTGAGCGGATGGAACAGCGCGCATTACGACCATTAGCTGTTGGTGTATCTCACTCATGGAGTGAGACCTTCAGACTGAAGGTCTGCGAACACTGAAGTTCAGTGTTCGCAGTGCCATCAACCGCAGAAGCGATCGCGATGCCGTTCCGCATGTGGAATCGATCGAGAGTCAGATGCCTTTCGGATTTATCATCGGATCTGTATTGCCCATGCTTTGCCCACTTCGACGAGGAGCTCCCGATTCTCGGGTCTCTTGCTTTGACTATCGATCTTCCCACCCTGGCCCTGCCCTGCTCTCTGTCTTTGCTGTTGAGGCGATGGTGCCGCGCTCGCTCTCATTGCAATTTTGGCCTTGCAAGCTGACGTCCCCCTACTGCCGGTCATGTCCGCGTCCTCGGACATCTGCGGCATCGACGTGCAGGCGCTGTATCTGAATGACCCGGGCAACAAGAAGGAGCCGGTCGGGTACGTCTTGTGCTCGGAAATGGGCAATACGTGCATGAAAAACGGCTGCAGTTGTCGTAGCGCCGCGAACGCAGAAGTGAACGGCACAACCAAGTACTTTGGTGTCTGCGTGGTTCTTCAGAAAGGAAAGGACTGTGTCACGAGTGGAGACGACTATCTCACTTGTGCAGTTAGTTCGGAGACTTCAGGTAATACCGTCACGGAGTCACAGAACGAGTCGAGCGTTACGAGGAGCAGCACGAACACTCAGGCGACGACAGAGAGCAACGCGACGCCGTCTGCTAGTACCAATTCCAGTTCCAGTGGCGCCGACACTACTGTAGCAGTGAAGAGCACTGCTGCTTCCTCCGACTCCATGAGCACGACTGTGATGATTGTCATCATCGTCGTCGCGGTTGTTTTCGTGGCGCTGGTCTCGTGGGTCGTACGTTCCTATTGCATGCGTCGTTCCGCAGCAGAGGGCAAACTTGCATCTAGACGGAATCGCAGCCACCGCAGCACCAACTTCGAGGCGACGTCACCGACCAATATGACGGGCAGGTCGTCTACTACGCCATCATTCCCGGCGTTCGACCGACGCACGCGTGCGATGCAGTCACCGACCACGAATTCTGGTAGGAGTGGAGGGGGCCGGAGCGGACGAAACACTCCGCGCTCCCGAGAAACGAACTCTAGTCGCGGCCGAAGAAACCAGGACATTGACGCGCAATTTGCCCCGGGCGGTCCCCGTGACATCACCCGCGAGCCGGCGTCTGGCCGTGGACGGCGAAAACAGGAATCGGATGCGCCGTTCCCACCGCTCGGGGGCCCACGACGCGAGCCGACTTCAGGCCGTGGACGACGTAACCCGGACAATGAAGGGCCCTTTCCACCGCTCGGCGGCCCACGCCGGGAGCCGACTTCAGGTCGTGGACGACGAAACCCTGACAACGACGCCCCGTTCCCTCCTCTCGGAGGCCCAAGGCGTGAGCCGACTTCGGGTCGCGGCAGGAAAAACACTGACATTGACGCCCAGTTTGCTCCGAACGGACCCCGTGGATTTAGAGAACCAGGACGTGAGCCCACTTCAGGACGTGGCCGTCGAGACAATGGATACCAGGCAGAACCAGCCATGCGGACTCCGCCGCGCGAACAGCAAAGAGCAAAGCAGCATGCGTCTCCGAAGCAGGCGGCTAGGCCAGCTTCGAACAACGGAGCGGAGCCGTCGGGCGGCACTGTGTACACTGGCCGCAACACGTACGAACGGGTTGCGCAGTTTGCTCAGCTAGCAGCGTTTGAGGCTCCACCTCCGCCACCTCCTAGACCACAAAAGCCGATTAAGCCGGTGCCCGTGTCGGACCCAGTTCCCAAGAATGCTCGAGCTCCACCTCCACCGCGTCCCCCAGCACCGAAGCGCCCGGCCTTCCACATTCCCGACGACCCGTTACCTACAGACTACGACATTCTGTCCCCCAAGACGGCCAGGTCGCTGGCACCGTCCGTCGCGTCATCGGCGACAACTGTAGTTGCACCAGGACGCAATCGCCCGACTCCTCTTCAACAGAATCGACGACCGCAGTATACGAACGCTGCGCCGTCATATTATCAGTCGGGCTACAGTCGCGACGACAACAACTATGCTGAAAGCACTGGCTTCGACGACAGCAGGTTCGATGAGAGCAAATACGATGAAAGCAATTATGGCGACAGTCGCTACGATGAAAGCAGCTACGAAAGCAACAAGTTTAAGGGTACAAACAACTACGACGACTCGTTTGTGAGCGAAGTGAGCTCAATGGCGTGGTCGGGGGCGTCGGGATTAAGCGACGACAGCTACTACCATGCAGCGCCGAGCAACACGGCTCGCATTCCCGTCATTGAGGCGCCTCGTGACGATGACGACGACCACAGTGAAGACGGCTATTCCGACTGGGGTCACTCGACACAGCATTCCTCCGATGCGTTCCGAAGCACAGCAGGCTCGGACGCGTCCTTCTTCTCCGTGAACTCGGACTTCGCGGACTCAAAAAACGTCTTCAAAGAGCGCGAGTTCTAGACCCGCCAATGATGTCTGTCCGAACGAGGGGCAGATAGCAGACGAGCAAAGTAGATCTGTGGATATTGTTAACAGTGGGGGTGACCTAGTAAATAAAAGTAACGTGTTGTCATCCATCGGTGCCTCCGCACTCGCACTCTTGACCACGCAGCCTTGCTTGGGTCAGACGGCATTCGGTCAATTAGGCGATGATCGCACAATTTGGCAAGCCTTATTGCCATTCCGCCATGCGGTTGGTAACTTGGTCCGTCTTACTAGAAGGAGACAGAGTGTAACAAAACAGTCACGAAAAGGCTACATGTTCAGTGCGAGTGGATACTGCCCCCCCAGCGTTAGCAATTCTTTACGTGGCTCGGATTAAGAGGAGGCGGCTTGGGCTACTTCCGTGCGCTGTACGCTTCGTCTTGTGTCATCGATTCTGCTTCGATACTTTCCACGTTCTGTGGGATATGAGAGCTCTAGACGCATGACTGCTCCTTCTAGCAAGTAGAAAAGATTTTTCAAAGCGGTGGACAGGTATGGTGCGGGTCTGCCAGTTTCACATTTCCTTATTCGCGCTTGGAGCAGGACCCAGTGGTCTTGTAGTACAATACTCCTGTTACGATGGTTTCTACCACTTCAAATTCCTCCACCGGCATCGTTGAAGCCGTGTCAGTGGATACCGTCTTGCTATCGGGCAGCTTCAACTCGAATGATTCGCCAACTCACGCAGGGTCAGACTCCAGCGTTACCAAGCCTAGCGAATCCACTGTTGCGAGCACACCGCTGCTGGTTGGTATCATCGCTGCTTCGGTGATCGTCGTCGTGGTTGTTCTCCTCGTTATCCGTTCCCGACGTTGTCGATACGAAGCAAAGTTATTCTCACCCAGCAGTTCGACGTTCCAGGGGGTGACTTCGACGACGACATCAGAACAAACGTCGAATACCCTCGGAGCAAGCTCAGCGTCGACGGTCGTATCATCTCCGCGACCGCCTCTCATGGAGACGTTTAAGTTGTCGAGAATGTCAGCAAAAGATCAGTCTGGTGACCAAGTTTCCATTGATATTCAGGACGCGTCGATGAATGGACTACCATCCACTAGGGGTACACAAGCCTCTCGAACGACGAGCTTGATCAGTGTTCGGTCGGTATTTTCAGCGTCTTTCCTGATGCGTGGCGGATTAGGTTCGTCATTACCGAGTCTCTCGGTCTTCAGAGCTTCACGTGCAAGTCGATCCAGTGAAACAAACAGGAGTACAATGGACACCCGTGCATCGACGACCTCCTACGCACAAACGGCAGCAACAGCTTCCGATTTGAGTACTACAATTCCTATTGATCAAAGACAAGGTGACGCTTGGAGAGATCTATCGGACACGTGCTGGTCCATTGGTCCAGGAAGCGACAGTGAGACGGAGAGTGAGCGATTCATGCTGCCTATAGCAACACGTTCCAAAGCGTATAGTGGGGCTATGATACTCAATCGAGGTCGGTTGTCAACGCTTTCCGACAGAACTGCTGAGTTCGAGGAGGAAACTGCTGAAAAGGACCAGAACGTCAACTCCCTGGACGATTCCTCTCGTCGACGAGATCTCGCTATGAGTGCTCTGGACGACTTGTCTCCTCGAAGAGAACGGGGTATCAGTCAATTCGATGACTCCTCCATTTGTCGGGTACGTGGACTCAGCACTCTTGATAGTCGAAAGAAGGCCAACTCAGTCGCTGAGACCGACACAAACCAGTCATGTAGCTCGTATTTCTCGGTTGACTCCGACTACATGTATTATGGTGAAACCATTAAGGACTGTAACTCCATCTTCTTTTACGACAGTGACAGTGACTGCAGTAGTAACAGTAGCAGTGACAGTGATGATAGCTTGCGAGAGGAAGAACTCTAGCAAGCTAGATGTAGCAACCATTTAATGTAAGTACGTGAATACTTGGACGCTATTGGCGTTGTCGTCTCCACTTCGGCAACACACGTGTTGCAATCAACTCCCAGCTCACACAGACAACCAGCTCTCCAACAAAGAGTCCAAGCAGCTTCCAGCGGAATGAAACGGGGATTGGTAAAAGCTGAAAGATATCGTTAACAGCATTCGAGCTGTCAAGTAGTAGCCAGAGATTCACCACGAGCTCTTCGATCAACACGATCGTGAAAATTCGATTCGAGTAGAACGGTAATCGAAACGGATTCTTCACGTTCAAAGCGACAGCCGCAACAATGTACTGCAAATGTACAAATAACCATACCACTGTGTCTTCGTAGGAGAACTGCATCTTCTCTAGATTGTACGCCTTGAAAACTGCACAGTTTGACCCAGCAGATACGTCACCATTCTTCATGTAGGCAAACCAATCGTTGATAGAGCAATACCATTCTTTCTCGCGAGTCATCAACACAAATGCCAGTGCAAAGAACACTGCAAAGATCGCAATATGACCGATGATAGATGCCACGACCTCCAGTGAAAACAATGTTCTCGGAGGTTTCTCGTTGGAGAGCGACTTCGACGGACTAGTATACAACATGCACACTGCTAAAGCAAGGACAATTGCAAGATCGTCCCAGAAATATTGCATATCCGAGAGCTGAATGTCGACGCCAGCCCAAACACCGATCTGCGCCAACACACTCGCCATGCCTAACTGGATGATCGGGTACAACACCATGTACTTGAAACCCAGAAACGACGTCGCTAAAGCACAGCGGCCTTCACGAATCAACACTGGTACATCGGTAATCGCCTTTGCTTTGCTAGTGAACGGAGCCACGATTGAAGCCTCTGCACTCGACAAGGCTAGACCCACATGCGCAGCCTTCAGTGCACCGCAGTCGTTCGTCCCGTCACCACACATTCCCACCACAAAGCCTAACGAGATGAGTTGCTCCACAATCCACGACTTTTGTTGTGGCCTCACGCGTGCGAATACTGGGGTTTGCTGAATGATCTTGTGTACAGTGTCCGTGCCGTAGTCATACTGCAACTTGTCGAGCGCAGCACCCGTGATGGCCAGATCATACTCAGCCAGCACGATATTCATGTTGTTTAAATTGAAACTCGACCATTGACCGACGTCCGACTTCTTCACATCGTCGACGGACATGAACACGGTACTACCAGTATGTTCATCGACGTCAACTACGGCCATTTTGCTCTTCATTTTCATCTCCAACTCTCGACAAGCGTGAACAGCAGTCAACGCGTTATCACCTGTAATTACTCGGACGTCGATATCTGCAACGTACAACGCGTCAAGCATACGCTTCGCCTCGGGTTTCAGCTCGTTCTTGAACAGAGCGAGACCTTCAAACTTCACCGCCCTCTCCACTTCTTCACGGTTGTTCACATTAATGGGAATATTTGAATCCAGTTCCTTCATTCCAAAACCAATGCAGTAATATCCGTCGGATGAGTAGGATAATGTTTTTTGCTTGAGATCAGGTGGAGTCGTGACGGAGATGGCACTCATTGCCTCCGGTGAGCCTTTGACAAAGACAAATCTTTTACTGGTCGCTATTTCTTCGACGACAACGCTAGATCGTTGGTATGCGGCGTCGAAGGCGAATTGCTTGATGATGCCGTATCTGGTAGCTTTCAGATCTGTAGAGGTCACAATTGCACTGTACCCAGCATTTGAAGAATCTGGACAACAATCCATAGAGTAGTGTGTCGCCTTAAACATTTCTATCTCAAGTGGGTACCCGTGAACAACACCGCGATGCTGTGATAACCCATGACATGTCGCCATAGCTAAACGAATTCCAGACATGATCTCAAGTGAATGTGTTGTGTCTAACACTTGCTCTGTGGATGAAATGTGATTTGTCAAAACGACTCCAACAAAGCTAAGATGTTCTTTGGTAAGCGTTCCGGTTTTATCAAAGCAGAAACACGAGAGTTGTCCGCACGAATTTACACGTTGAGAATCGATACAGAAGATCCCTCGTTGGTGAAGTCGGTGCATCGAGAATCCGATGCCAGAGGTAAGAACAAGCGGCAGAGCGGGAGGAACGGCCACTGTAATAAGGCTCAACGAAGTAACCAGAGTTGCAACAAATGGAGTTCCTACGTGAAATCCAGCCACAAGCTGCTTGATAAACGCTGCAATAGCGACAATCCAAAGTATAGCCAAGTACCGATAACTGTCTCGTTCAAACTCGAACGTGATCGGTTTTGGGAACAAGATACTGCGGAAGAGCTTGCCTTTCCCGGTGGAAAACCCTGTGTTGATCACCACACCCTTGCACACTTTATCGTTGTTGAATACTCGAGTGACGGTAGACCCAGTATGCAAAAATGAGGCTTTGAACTTCTCTCGAGCCATTATATCTGTGATCCAGTCTGTCCCAACTGCTGATTCCTTGTTGACAGGAATCGCCTCACCTGTGAGCGAAGCCTCATCAGCCGTGCAACCACCAGAAAGCAGTAAAATATCTGCACATACAGGACCCTCACTCACGAACGCGATGTCACCTGGAACCAGTTCAGTCTCATGCACTCTCAGCGTCCTCGAGCTTCTAAGGACCTCGAAATGCCTGTCACTGAGCACTAAGCTTCGCAATCGATTGTTATTCGAGACTTCAGAGTATACCTCGTAACCCAACGAGGCTACAGACATCGACAGGATCACAATAGCGTATTTCGTGTAACTTTGGAGAAGCCAAATCACGATGCTAAATATTTGAAACACGTAAAATGGATGAGCGATCTTGATGAACAAAAGTTCCAGAACACTCGGCTTGTCAATAGTGATACGATTTGCTCCAAACAATTCGCGTCTTGTCTTGACGACGTGTTCATCCAGACCAGCGTCGGAGTGTTTCTGAAGCTTACTTAGCTTCTGTCGAATTGTAGCCAGGTATCGTCGAAATTCGCCGCGTTCGTAGTCGTACACGTACCGCTGTTTCTTGAACTCGAACCAAACCCACGGTACTTTGGTACGGTAGTCGCCGTTATCTGGTACTGGATGGTGCACCCGACACTCGACCCAGTGAGCTCGTACTCCGTCGCCATGAACGTGAATCAACATGACGTCTGCGTCGCTCAGTGATGAATACGGCAATGCCACTCGGGCAATACGCGTGAAGATCACGGGGTACCAGACAGAGATGATGAGTAGTGTACCACAGGATAGAAAAGACAGCAAACAGTAGACCGTCATGCGTAGATGGGAGAACGCAAAGGGAAGCATTTGTAAATGTTCATTGGGGGCATACACAAGCTGTACGCGTTGACCCGCTAGGTCATCTATCGGGACTAGCAGGTGCTCTCGCAGACTCTTCATCATACTGGACAGACCGAAGATATCGGCGCCGCTTCAATGTGACGGGGACCAATGGTCTCAGGCTAAGCAGGCTTCAAGGTATCATAGGAATGGTCACGTGACAGTATTCGCGACGGAGGTTTGCGGGAGTTTAAAGTTTCAAGCTTGAGGCTTTGGGGGGTTCTTGCGTCATTTACAGCAACTTCAACTCGTATTGAGTAATAAATGAAAGCTTCGTCACTTAACCAACACAAACTCATACAGTGCAGACTCTAACGATACTTTTACGTGGACAGTAAACTAGTTCTCGTGGTGTCGATGACCACCACTAAGACTCCCAGAACCTACACCGAAGTTCGATTCGAACGACAGGGCGATGCGGCTCGAAGTGGTTCCTAGCTCCGACGGATGAATGTGTTCGCTTGCTTCTGTATCACGTAATGCGAACTCAATGCTCGAGAGACTCGAAGCGAAGCTCCTAGTTGTGTTGGATACGACTAAGTTTGCCTCCTGGTCTGGGGAGTTTTCAGGCTCTAATGAGGGAACCGAGTCTCGTCCAGAACCCACACTATACGTTGCTGAAATCCTTCGGAATGAGTCACTTGAGATATCCTCCGACTCATACATGCGCTCACTTGGTGGATGTGCACTATCGGAGTTCATACTCGACGAGAAACTCACTTTTGTGTTGGATGTGTCGAATATTGGGTCGTGCGTGGGCAAAGGCAGATCCGACGAGGACGGGCCGTGCGAGATGTTGAACTGCAATTGTGAAGCTGGAGCGACATTAAGGTAGCTGTTATCCAAGCGCATCTCACCGTCGCTGGCCTTTACACTCTCCGTGCGAGCGTAGCTACCTGACATTTTTCCAGAGAACGACCGGTACTGTCGCCCCGAAGAGTAGCCAACAGGGGCGAGTAAGTCGTCGTTAGCACCGATCACGACGATCGAGGCCAGCACGGTGTTGTCGCTCGTGTCAACCAAGCCTGTTCGACCGCGTCTTCCTTTGCAGTACCTCTCATCTAGACTGCTCGTCGTCGGTGTGGCCAAGGAGGAATCGCTGTCGTCGATGGGTGTTTCAAGCTCCTTGTTCTTCCTGTCTTGATCCCTTCGCACTGCAACGAAGACTGCAATGCCAGCGACGGCAGCGATACCACAGAGAATGGTGATCATTGCTGTTAACCGCGTTCCAGACCAGTCGGAAGTGGGGGATGCCCCGTTGTTGGTATCGAATTCGTTCGACGATTCGTTGTCGGACGGACGGATGATGTTTTGCTCCGTCGAAGTGGCCGTGTTGGTTTGAGCAGGCTCTACCGTACCGACATCAGCAGGGACGACATTGTCTTCGCTCGTAGCCTGAGATCTCGATATTTCAGAGGATGGCGTCGGGATCTTCACCTCTATGTCACTTGATGCTGACGAGAGATTTGGCGCTGAGTTTGACCCGACCGAACTTGAAATATTGTAGCTGCTTGAGCTGCTACCATCAATGCGAGAACCTGAGCCAGTTTTCGATGAGATGGAGCTGGTTTCTTCGCTTACAGCATCACTGCTACCGACATCCGCGCTGGTGTCCATGCTTCCACTTGTGTCAATTGCTGCCAAAGACGAGCTCGATTCTGCGCTACCTTCATCTACGCTAGTATCGACGCTGGTGTTTGGCGCAGTTGTTGTAGGGGTTAAGCTCACATCTGCGCTAGCACCACTGCCGTTGGTGATGACTTCGGATATGTTACAGGAAGAGGAGTCGCCGACGTTGGTGCTAAACCCGTCGCAGGAGCTGGACCCACTAGAATCGTTCGTGCTCGCACAGAATTCTTGAACGGATGTGGCATTATTCGTACACGCCGTAGCATCTCCCGATCCGACGCACACGACCCAAGCGACTGTCACTCCAGCCACCGACGCTATTTTCTTCTCACGACACGAACAGATCTCGCAAAGTGCCGTGTCGGTTCCAGTGGCTTTGGTGCATTCCACGTAGCCACTTGGGAACATCATTTGAGGCTCAGTGGAATTGACAACGTATAGATTCTCCGCCGTGTAGCTACATGCACTCAGCGTTAGATCCATCGAAGGCACCGCAGCACAAAGCCGTACAAATACTGCGATAAATAGGCACCGAAAATGCATGATCGTCATGCTACTCAGACCAGGTTTGTGCGCGTAATGATCACGAGTGAAATTGTAAAGTGCTGGTGTTGAAGCCGCCCTTGGACCACCCTCAGCCAATATCAGAGACTTGATCAGCTGGAGCTTTTGCATCCTCTCCTCATGGTCGATCACTACGAACTTCAAAGTGGCAAGAGCGTTTCACCAGCTGGAGACTTAAGTCTCTCGCTAGCCGTCCGCGGTTGCCCCAGACACAGATGGCACATTGCGACTGTTGCCTGTCGCCGTCCACGCCACGCGATGAAGGCGAGGTGACCATGATCGCTTGGACTATTTTAGCATGTGTATATCAGTTTATGCTAGGCGGAATCGGAGCTCAGCCCTGAACACTAGTAAAAACTCAATTAGATTTTCTATCTATTTTCTGACCATCAGTTAACTAGAGCATGGCGACAAAAGCAGGAGAAGACACGCTATGACCTTCAGTACTGTCGTTGCGAGTTCTTCTGAAATGTAGAGGCTCATTCCCGTTACTTGACTTTTTGTCTCAAAATGGCCACTTTCTTCTCTGATCCACTTATCGAGAATGGCTACTTTACCGCAACAAAGAGCAGTACACTCGTATCAATCGAAATTGAGCTGTTCACCTTGTCATAAGACGTGGTATATCCTTGGGTGCAACTGATGTCGATCTCAACAACAACAAAAAACAGGCCGTTGTGAACGTGGTCGGTCTCATGGTAAAACAGGTGAGACTTTCACCTTAAACACTTGTCAAAAGGCCTTCATCCTGGAAAGCAAACCACCAATGACACGATTCCTGCCATCATCATGAAGACCTTACAGGACCACGTGCAAGTTCCAATCAACAACCCATATAGCCAATTGGTCTATCCTCCCAATGAGCCGCTGCGTTTGATACCCTTCACGTTTTCGTACTTTCAGTTGGCGCTGTACTCATGTTCATCTTTTCAATTTGGTACCCACTAATTTTCACCTACTTAGCTCGTACGCAGCTTCCACTTTCATCAACTGGCGATGCCAACAACATGCTCATTCTCGTGCACGGTAAGGGACTGCATGCTCCATGGATCGAATGTCCAGTAAACCACCCATCGGTTGCGCCAAACACGATCTCAACAAGACTAGGGGATTTGGTTTCAGTTTTAGAAGCACCGGTACATCTACAGCCTCGAAGTAGCCAAGTTCAAACGATAGCTTGCAACTATTCGAGAAGAACTTGGTGCAATCACTAGTCGTGTCGATAGTGGCCTAACCACTCTCGATATTACTGCGAGATTTGAGCGGTTTGGTGCGAACGAACCTCTTCCCTAAGCCAATTACTTTCGAGTTCAAACGTGATAGTTACCGCTATCTTATTGAGCTTGGTGTACTGCATTTATTAAACGAGTTGTCGACGGGGCGGACACGGATACGCCATTCTTTAGTTCGTTGCTGTACTTCCTGGACCTCATTACTGTAGCTGTGCCTCCAGCGTTGCTTCTCTCGTCAGGGATTGGCTTCGCTATACAGAGACTACAAAAAGATAGCAGGTTTTGCTTCAGCCTTAGCGATCTTGCAGCAAGACGATAGTTGGTTCTGTTCGATCAACGAAGCCTTGCCATATGTGAATGCTGGCCACTTAACCGTACCTCCAAGTTGTGTTGCCTTCAAAGACTATGACATTCAAGCGAGGAAGGCTCGACGACTTGGTTGTTCGTGCGTTTGGCCTACACCGTGGTGGCGATCGCATTAAATATCACCAAGGACTCGTTCTGTCTCCCATTCTACACAAACCGCGTCTTCACAGTACTGACGATATTCGTGCTAGCTGTGAATCTTTGGTTCTTGCTAGACGCTTCAGATTTGATTAGTTGGGAGCTAACAGCTATCCGGTTGCTACCGAGTTGGTGATCCAAGATGACTTAGTTTTAAAAGACAGAAAGAGACGTACACAATATCAAATGTTACAACCAGCATTTCGTCCACTACCTTTCAGACCCCAAAAAACCACTGTCACAAGTCACTGTTGCAGTGCGTCTACCAGTCAAATGAAGCGTTACCTTGAGGTGAGAAGGCAGGCTTCATTGCTTTTGCGAATGCTTGCTTTCGTGATCCACAGTCCGAGGCCTCGTAGATCTCGAGTGCATTGTTCAGTTGTTCACTACACGGTCAGAAATCACACAAACGTAAGAATCCAAGTCTCACTCGCGATAGAAATAGCAATCCTACAGACCGTAGCGCCTGCACTCGCTCAGCACTGGGTGGGTGGGTCGAAAAGTACTTGAACTGAGATCCTTTGTCTAGCTGACCCAACGACGTGTTCATCTGAATGCTGGCACGAGGGTCGTAACACGCTTGCGCCATCAGCCTCAAACCAATCGAGTCGGCCTCCAGTTCCAGCTTGCGAGAAAATGGTAGATCAACTGCGAGCTTCACCATCTGGGCAACAAACACTATCAGCACTTTGAGCACTTTACACTTCACGCTCAATACAGTCGTTACCAGATCACTGATCTGTCCATAGTCCGGGAATATGAGCGCCAGCAGTCCATACACCAGCAAACTGAATGAGATTTTTTCCGCTCCGTGTCCTAACGCAACAACCACAGTAAATAGTCATAAGTTATGACTCCTAGCTACCGTCAAATTATCGCCACGTGACTCACGAGCCAGGCCATGTGCAGCTTCGTGGAACATGACTGCAGCCAATGCGTCCTCGTTGCGTAGCACCTTGAACAGTCCCGAGTGTACGAACACTTTGCCTCCAGGCAGGCAAAAGGCGTTGGGCTCTTTCGCTTCGATCACGTGGAACGTCCACTTCATGAACGGCGCGTTTGTCTCCTGCGCGATCTTGCGGCCAACTCGCGTCACGGCCCGCGACATCTTAATGTTGAAGAACAAGTGAGCACTTTATTCTATTGTCAGGCATCTAGTGCACAGTGTATGTACCGGGTGTGATGGCGGTAGCAGCCGAGAGCTGCTCAGGATCTCTCGATAGGCCTGTTCTCCCAGTCGCTCCTCGTGCTCAGGCGAGAGGAACATGATGCGGCGGCGGTTGGTGAGCGGCATTATCTCCACATGATTCACGACGTACACTGAACGAGAGGAGGAAACCAGCAGCTTAGACATCGTAATAGTCTATAGTGACACCTGGATCAATTCGTACATCCACCAATAGTCGCAGAACCGACCACCACCGCCTTCAAATAAGGCGGCATGCGTTGCCAGTCCTCTCGCCAATGCCGGACCTTGCTCATGCTCCGCAACGTTACAACTGGTAAGTGCGGCCATGTTTCTTCGTGATTATTGGATGAAATTGTAAAGGTATCTTCATTATTTCATCCAATTATCAGTATTAAATTTCTGTGCTATCCATCAACCACCTTCACTTCCTGTGTACCAAAACATCTGCAAGGCTTAGTATGTGGCAGCGTCTCCTCCTCGCGCGGCGACCCGCGGCGCTGCGTCCTTCATTCTCACGACTGCTAGCGACCGACAGCAGCCGTCGCATCTTGTGCGTGGACGTTCCCGAGCACGTGGCCGAGACCTCGTGCGTCCAGGAGCTCGTACAGCGCGGCCATGTCGTGGACCAAGTGCGCGCCGCCTCGGACGAGTATCTGACATCAGTTGTGAAGGACTACGACGCGCTCCTAGCGGCTCCAGGTACGAAGCTACCGCGCGAACTTCTCCGCGCGGGTGCTAAGCACAAGCTGCAGCTGGTGGCCGTGCCTGCCGCCTCAATCCCCAGCGAGGACATCGACCTCATGGAGGCTACGAATCAGGGCGTGATGCTCCTCCAACTCGAGTCCAAACAGGTGGGCGACCGCTCGTCTGTGGAAGCAGAGATCGGCCTCAGTCTACTCATTCAATTGGCACGTCATCTGCCTCGTAGTATGGCCTGTATGCGCTCCGGCGAGCCGTTCGACCGGCAGCAATTCGCTGGTACGGAGCTAGCGGGGAAGAGTCTAGGAGTTGTTGGCATTGGACAAGCTGGGCGACGTGTGGTGAACATGGCGCATGCTCTTGGACTGCAAGTCTTTGGTTTTGACCCCAACTTAAACCAGGAAGCGGCCGAACTCATGGGAGTCAAATGCGTGTCCATGGACGAACTGTACGCAACCTGTGACTTCATCACTTTCCACGCTCCATTGACTGCACGCACACGCGGTATGTTTGGAGACGAGGCCTTAGAGAAGTGCAAGCCTGGCGTGAAGATCGTGTCGGTGGCTGAATACAGGGGAAGTCACGGTCTGCTGGACGAGAACACGCTGCTGCGTGGTCTGGAGTCTGGCAAGATCAGCGGCGTGGCGCTGGATTTGCTTCAATCAGCGGACGGACTGGACATGTCGCCGACGTGGCAGGAGCTGATGAAGCACGAGAACGTCATCACGCGTGCACATGCTGACGGTACGGCGTCGGACGACGTGCTTCAGCGCCGTAAGTACCGTCTTCTGGCGGAGAATGTAGGCGATGCCCTGGCACAGCGCTACTACCGTGGTGTAGCTAACGGTGTGTTCATGCCTCTGACGCTGTTGCCGGAGATGAAGCCGTTCCTGGAGCTGAGCGAGTCGCTTGGTCGCTTTGTACACCAACTAGCTCTGTCGGCAGACCCGAAGGATCGAATCACCAACGTGTTTCTGGCTGCCACTGGTGGGCTACAGATTGACATTACGACGCCACAGGCTCGCCAGGTTCTCCAGAACGCGCTGCTCAAGGGAATGCTTGAGAGCATGCGGGAGTATAAGGAACCCGCTGAGGACGAGGAACAACCCGAGATCAGCCTTCTGAATTCCTCGCTGCTTGCCATGGCTAAGGGCATTGACGTGCGTCAAGGTGACTTGAAGACCGACCCAGCAGCGGTGCGTCGTCACTTGAAGAACTGCTTGGCGGTGGTGGTTGAGACCAAGAACAAGGACCGTCTTCTTGTCAAGGGAAGCGTCTTCGGTGAGGACCCGCGTATCGTGCGTGTGAACGAATACTCGGACTTCCCAGCTTTCCGTCCGAAAGGCAACATATTGGTGTTCAACAACGAGGACGTCCCAGGTGCAATCGCTGGCATCCTGAGCGAACTGTCCGAGGCGAAGATCAACATCGCCAACTTTGGACTCGCTCGCCAGAACAACGTTGAGCACCCTCTTGGTATTCTTGCACTGGACTCCGTACCCTCTGATGAGACGCTGAATGCTCTGAAGGAACTGCCTAGCGTCCGCAGCGTTCGCTTCGCTCAAGTTTAAGAGAATTTATAGCGACAACGTACAAGTTGTAGTGGAGAGGCTCGGAAAAAAGACAACAAACAGTAGCACAGACGCAGCTATCGTCCGTTCTCTTTTTTACTTCGAAGTATCCATTTAACGGAGCTGCACTATTAAAGTACTGCTGCTTCAAGACGCGCAAGCCATATGAGAATATAAACATGGAGGGGTATCCAACCAACCCGCTTCAAACGGATGTAGAAGCAGGAGCCATTGGAATCGACTGCGAGAGGCGTCTCTCTTTCTGCTCGAGAGAGGCCACGTACTGTTGCTTCTTGTCCGTTGAGGTCTGCATGAAGCGCTTCATGGTGCTGTACAGGAACGGACTCATGGACTCCTTCTCGTGCTGTTAATTGATAAAAAAAAAAAAGCGAGTTAAACGCGTGTACTCAAGACTAACGCAACTTGCACAATCGGCAGACTTACCTCGTAACAGTACATCATTACGGACATTGAGGCCGAGAAGAGGGCGACTTCGCCGTATTTGAAGCCAGAGCAGACTCCTCGGTCGTGCAGAATCATCGCCAAGCTGTCGAGAGCACGAGGCAGCACGTACAACGCCAGCTCTGTCGATATTGAATGACGCACAACGTATCAGTCTCATGTCTTCCCAACTAAAACAATCAGCAATTCAACGTACCAGAGCGTCGGCTTTTTGGCTCCATAAGAATTGTCGTCGAGGCTCCCAATCCGGCCAAATAATAGATGAATCGGTGGTCTTTGGTCACCACACGGCGGTGCATGCACACAAGTGACAAATAGAGCGTCACGAAAGACGCTAGGAAGCAATTGGATCGTGTCGCGTTCAACGTCGAGCGTGCTAGAGTGCGAAAAGGTGCACGCAAGAAGCGCTTGAAATGGATGACCACGCCTGGTACAATGAAGAGTGATAGATACAGCGGAAAGGTCTTTTGGAAGGCACGCTTGAAGCACAGCAGTGCTCCTACCGCACATGAGTCAGCATTGGCATGCACAAGTCTGCACGGCACGATATCCGTCGGCAACGGGAAGTCCTTCGGAATCCCTGGCTTCCGATTGATCAGTTTCTGAAGAGTAGCAGCGCTAACTGGAAGGCTTCGGTTCACTTGCTGCACCAGTTCCAGCGTCTCCAGTTCTACTGGGCCTGTTCTCTGGATAAACCTGAAATATTCAGAGGGCAGGGTCGTTGGTCTCATGACGTACGCGTACATGACCTGCGCACTTGAGAGTGCAAACAGCAGCGCGTCGCCATACTGCCAGTCACTGCCCCAGAAGTGCCAGCGTTCCAGTCTCTTGGCCGTGTTGTAGCCGCACTGCAGCGCTCTCGTAAGCGCATACAATGCCAAAGATCGACGTCGCTTTGTGTCCACAAAACCGAGCGCCAGGGCTGCAATGGCTCCAGACCCAAGGGCTGAGATCTCCTTAAGCTTCTTCTTGTCTTGAAGATGTTTCCTGGGTAGAATTCGCCGTAGAATCACGGGCAGTAGAGCTCTCAGACCTCTGTATCCGCCTGTGAACCAGCCTAAGAACAGGCCTAGCCGCACTGCATCCACCCGGAAATTGAGGTGCTTCTCGTCCAATAACTGCCGCAGATCCACCGCAGCCCTCCACTCGCGTCGCTGCAGCAACTTAAGCAGACGCAGCAAGGCCGCAATCCCTGCACGTGTGTTGTAGGCCAGTAGGAAGTTACTCGTGCCTAGACGCAGCGCCTCCAGCAGCTCCTGACCCAGCGTCTCGCCCTCGTCACCCTCTTGCTGCTCGCTGGCCAGTGTCCGCACCGCCAGCTGCTCGTCCTCGACGATCATCTCGTCGTCTTCCTCCGCGCTGGCGGCCTCGTCGTCCGAGCGACTAAATAGACTGATGTCGGACGCCGTCACGTGCAAAGTGGAGGCGGTGGACGGCACGCGCGGCGGCAAGGACGACGGGAAGGACGACGCCATGACTCACAGCGCTTGACGATCGCAATTTGAGTTTAGGATTTGAAGTTTGGATGTTTAGTGAACAGTTGGTTCAGTTGGCGGGCGTTCAGCGTCGTCGATTGACTTCAACTTCCCCCACAATATTACAGTTGACAATGTTACGATAGAAAAGGGAAGCCCCTGCCTTGAAAATTGAGAATTACAATTACCTAGTAGACTAGAGGACACGTTGTCCTCCATCGAGCGATTCTACCATCTACAGCGTCTCCACGAATGTCATGAGGTCTGAGCTGTCGCCTGTCGACGTGCCAATGCCGCCTTGACCGGATGTTCCCTGGCCAGTGCCGTCGTCCCAGTCGAGCAAGTCCATTCCACCGAAGTTGGTGGGCGACAAAGCGTTGGAGAAGTCCATGAGGCCGCCCGAGGTTCCGGAGGGCGTTGGCATCTGTAACAAGTCGTTGCTCATACTACCGTATAGCGAGTCATCCAGACCCAAACTGAGCCCGGAACTGATCGACGGGCTCTCTCCTCGCGACGTTGGGGGTTGCTGGTTTTGGTTCTGGTTGTGGTTCTGCTGAGGTTGGGTTTGCTGGGACTGCGGAGGCTTCTGTTGTACCGGGTTTGGCTGCTGTGGCCGAGCAGGACCCTGCTGTCCCATTTGCTGCTGCGTCTGCTGGCCACTCTGCTGGTTGGCGGCATTCTGACTATTCTGTTGTTGCTGGTGCTTCATTTGGTTCGCTTGCTGAGCCGAAAACTGTTGCTGAGGACCCTTCTGCTGCATTTGCTGCTGTCGCATCATTTGCTGTTGCTGCATCATCTGCTGCTGGCGAGCTTGGGCCTGCATTTGTTGCTGCTGTTGCATTTGCTGAGCACGCTGCTGCATCATATACTGCTGCTGCTTTTGCTGAGGCATCTGCGCTGACGTGTTCACCGCGTTTGGTTGCTGATTCTGCCCTGCAGACTGAGCCTGCGCCATAGCATTGCTGAAACCACCCGAGGGCATTGTGTTGGAGCCCGAACTTGTTGTTGCTCCAGAAGATGTGGGTACACCGGGGCCGGTTGTTGTGGCGTGCTGGTTGCTACTGATATCACTGCTTGGATAGCTGCGCTTGTCGGTCTCAGTACGCAGCTTTTTCAAGTATGGGTTGACGATCTTGACGATGTACTTGAAGACCTTGTCCAGCTCCTCAATCTTCCGGGGCGGGTGTGTGGTCTTGTCTTCGTTCAAGATGTTCGCGCAGAGCTCCACATAGCTCAGAAGATATCGCAGCTTCTTCTTCTGCTCCGTCTCATCATGTCCCTTCATGTGATCCACATACTTCTTGAAGGCGTTGTGCACCTTCTCAACATCTCCCTGGTGTTTTGCCCGTAGCGCCGCATGCTGCTGCCAGTACTCGGCCACCGAGTTACCCGAGCTCGCCGTTTCCGTTTTCACTGGGGTATTACTAGCAGATACCGGCTTCGGTTGCTGCTGCTGTTGCGGCTGTTGCTGTTGTTGAGCTCCCGGGTGGGGCCCAGGTGCACTTACTTGATTGTGTCCAGGATAGCTACTCACTTGTCCCCCATTGGCGCCTCTCTGGTTCAGATTGAGTGTGTTATAGTAAGAAAAGTCGAGTCTGGACAGCATACCCTGATTGGGCAGTCCCTGTGCCGCCATGGCCGCGTTCATATCCGACTGCTGTGCTCGCAGTGACTTTAGCCGTGTGAATATCTTGTTAATGTAGACCTCCTGTGTGGGCGACTCCTTGTACAGCGACAATTCATACCACGACACGTTCATCCAGAGCTTAATACCCGGTACGGGGTCGGCTGATACGCGCACCATCTCGTTGTAGATCTTGGCGATGAGGTTGGCACGGTGTTCCCTCGTCAGCTGGATGCGCCAGTCGCTCACTTGGGGCGGATTCATGACGTTCGGGTTCATCTGGGTCATCCCCATGGAGCCCATAGGCATGCTGTTCATCATCATCTGGGGCTGGTTGTACATCGCTTGAGGGTTCATACCCATGCCCATGGACTGCGGGTTGGCAGCGCCCATACCCATGGACATGGGCATCGACATCCCGCCGCCCTGCATCCCCATAGAGTGCGGGTCCATCGCCTTCTTCGCTGCTTCGCGTCTTTTTCGCAAGTGAGAGGCACTCCTCGAGCACTTGACTTGGGTCCACTATGGACTGGACACTTGAAGCGAGAACGGACGACGATTGGTCGAAAGATGGAAGTGTCCCATTCGCCAAAAAGAATAGATATACTTTCGACCAATCAACATATGGTAGACAGTTGAAGCGGAGACAGGTGTTTCAAAAAGATACGTAGCATTGACCATGTAGCAAAAGTGCAAATGGCTAACAGGCACCTTAACCAAGTCAATCGATGGCTCTAGAAGCGAGTGGACGCCAGATCGGGGCGTGCGCGGTTGCATACTTCGCAGTAGAAATTGGCCATGGAGTTGAAGAATGTGCAGCCGCCCTGCTCGCCAGCACAGACCCATTTGCCACGAGGCACGCCCCGCTGTCCATCCATGTCAAGCTCGCAGATAGCGCAGCTCACATCGTCTGGTTGGTTGATGAAAGTGCAGTTGCCGCAACGCCATCCCTGTTGTTGCTGCTGCTGCTGCTGCTGTGCGTCCTGGTCCTGGTGCTTCGGATTGGGTTCGTTACAGGCTCCACACACATCTGCGGCGCCATCGTTCACGTATGTGCACACAGGACAGGCCCACGAAGGCTCGACATTCAGACCCGCTGCAGCACGAGCACTCTCTTGGTCGTCGCGAAGAAGAGCGCCTTTCATTTCCTCACGGGAGATACCGAAGGCCGCACAGATTGTCTCCATCGGAATGCCCTGTTCATGTCCCTTCTCACCGTTTGTGAACCGGGCGTCTGCGATTAGTCCAATGATTTCGTTCAGCTCCTTGGACAAGAAGCCTAGTTGGAAGCTCTCGAAGCATTTGTGGACTTCTTCGGCACTCAATCGACCGTCCTCGTCTTCATCGAATCGTCGCAGAGCCACCGCCAAGTGAAGAGCGGCCATTGTCGGCTTGGGATCTTTACCCTTCTCTTTCTTCTTCTGATACTGTCGCTGCTTTCGCAACAAACTCTGCTGGAATTGCTGCAGTCGAGCACGTGCAGTGAGTAAATGCCATTCACTCTGAGCAGTGAATACCTTCGCCAGTGGTGTGTCTCCCCACAGGTGACGCTCGCGGCGTCGAAGACGCAGGAGACACTCAAAGAACTCGTGTCGTAGCGAAATAGGCACGGTAGCCAGCCCTTCCAAGAGCATCTCGAGCTCGTTCGGGAAGTAATACATCTCGTTGTTGAAGAAGCGCAAGCACTGGACACCCACTGCAATGGTCTTCTGTCGAGGGGCCATCTCAGCAAGAGCTGTTGGAGCAGTCTTCGGAGACCAAGACGAGAAGAATGACGAGCTCTCGACCAACTCACCCTCGCTTGTACGGAGCTGCACCTGGCTTACTTGGAACACGGGATGTTGCGTATGGATCATGCGACGAATCGTCTCTCCTTCAGCTAGAGACAATGTCGCCAAATACACTGGCATCTTGCGTGTCGTGACTGACACGGCATCCTTCACTGCATCGGACACTGCGTCAGGACTCGTCGTAGCCATTTCAGCTGCTGCTTGTAGAGCCTTCACGGCAATTTCGTTAGCATTGCCACCCGATCCGTCCGCCATAATCGCCATAAAGAGCTGCTGCACAACCGTCTTCATCGCTTCTTGGTGCAGCATTGGTGACCACTCAAGAATGAGCCCGACGTTTTTTACGCGACGTTCACCAAGCCCAACCCATCGTCGACGGAAAAAGTTTCCAGACACCATTAACTCTGCAGGGAAGGCAATCCTTGGGCACTCTGAGTGGGCTTGGAATTGCGCGAATGGGTAGAATACGCTCGCCTCTTCTTCTTGCTGTTGCTGAACGGCCGTCTTCATCTCTTCATCTCCAATAGATCCTGCAGCAACTCCCGTAGGTGGTTCAGCAAGAACCGAGGCGCTCCACGGGATTGGGTGCTCGTCATCACGAGTGAACGCACTCATCTTTTGCTCTTCCTGCTCAGCTTCCTCCTCGGCCTCTTCTTCCGCTTCAGCCTCGTTCTCATGCACAACTTCAGCGGTGAGACGTAAGTCACCTTGCTCCTCCGCAAGCAATTGCTGTTGGTTTCCTGATGAGTGGGCTAGCCGATGTTGTACGGCACTGACTCGGGTAGTCTCCTTGTCTGACTTTAAGAAGTCTTCGTGACTCTGAATGAGATTTCCGATTACATCCGAAAGTTGTTTCCTGGTCGGCACGGCGGCGTCCACTGTATACGAGATCTCCACGCGGAATATCGCGATGCACTTGCGAAGCCAAGCTTTATCACTGTCATCTTGACGACCAATAAACCGACGCAGCCGAGATGATAGAGAAGCGTTCTTGGACGTGGCCAAAGCAATCTCGTCCAGCAATGAACGAAGAGCACGTCTACGCCAAGTATTATGCAGTTCCTGAAGCGACAGCTGAACAAGTTGCATGGATTCCATGCGCATGGAGTTGACTAGAAGCCAAGCCGGTACCAGCAGGAGAAACTCGTCCAGTCGTTGTTGTGCCGAGCCCTGCGAGCTCAATTCAACTTGGGCAAGTTTCATCTCGTGGCGAATACGGTTCTCAACTTCAGGGATAAGGAAGAGACATATCGACTGCCCAGTGGCAATACCGCGCATACGATATGCTCCCTGAGCGTAGTCACGGAAGGTCATGTCCTTGCCTAACGTGACGACAGCACGCGCGTTCACAAACTGTTTGATATCCATTCCCGTCGTGTGGACTTGGTCATAGAACGTGAATCTCTTGCTTGGGCTCAATCCACACTGCACTAATGGCATGGGTGCGTTGTGATCACGCAGTAAGATCATCTGTCGATCATTCTCGTCCAAATACACCACGCCTTCCATTTCAGCAGGCAGCTCTGCCAACAAAAACGCAGCTACTTCCTGGTTATCGAAACCTGTGATCAGTGCACCCGTGTCAATAAGCGCATGCACCGGCGGTTGCGCATGAGCTATATCCAACAGTAAGCTTCGAGCCGTCCACTCCACTTTACGCTCAATGGACACGATGCGTTTGTTAGTAAGAGCTTCGAAAATGCTTCCATCACTGCGAGGCTCATAGTAACACTCGCCTAGATCCATCGGTAGCAGGTTCGAAGGCGTTCCCGAAAAACCAATTCGTTTCGCAAAAAGCGAATTACTGCCGAGTTCATGACCACAAGCAGAGATCTTCAGCTTCTGAAAATTCATGCACGACGGGAAGACATGTTGCCGGACATAGTAATACACCACGCCTGCAAGCTTAGCCACTAAGTAGTGTAGCCGCGCCACTTGTGCGGAATCACGAAGCTGGAAAAGAGGTAGTGGAAGAACACCACCCGAAGCATCTTGCTTTTCCGATGAGAGCACAGATAGACCAGTTCGGACCCACTCGCGGAACATGGCACAGGCCGGACGTTGGTCACGCGGCCCGAGCTGGCGACTAAAATCCTGCTTCAGTTGCGACACGATGCGCACAAGATCGGATACGCGGATACCTTCGTAGCGATAAGCAAGAATGGTCAATCCAATCAACACGTCGGGATGCGCAAACTCGGACGAGCGACTCGGAACATCTTTCCCGATGAATGGAACTGCCAGCATTAGCCGAGAGTGAGCGTTGCCACCACTGTTTCCTGAAGCGGCAGCCGCTTGATGCTCTCCTCTCAGGAGACCATAGGATACACGGTTGATCTTGGAAAGGACGTGCGGCAAGATGGTACGTAACCAATCGCGCGCAAGATTGAGCAGCTTAATCGAAGATTCGGACAGGCCGTTCTCAATATCAGCTCGAAGAGAAGCATCTGTATGCAGCTCTGCACGCGGGCACTCCAAATAATACTTGATTCGTTCGACTGACACCTCCATTTTGCCCATACGGAAGAGCTTTAACAACCATTCAATAGCAATTTCCGACAATAGCGGTAACATTTGCGCCTCATAAAACTCCATGTCCAACAGCACAAGGTGCGGGAAGCGCTGTAACGTATGAGCAGCGTATCCTTCGTCCAGCACGGCATGTAATCGCGGGATTAACCCAGACGGATCTTTAGAGTCACTTGGCGATGCGAGAACAGCGTCGATCAAATAAATGGGAAGTTCCCATCTATTGGCAGCAAGATCAATAGGGAACTTGTTGCCAATGGGGAAGTTGAGCTCCGACCGTAACGGGTGCAACAGCACGTCCACTTCATCCATGATCAATATACCATTTTGCCACAGCCTCAGCGTCTTGTGCAGTTCGTCAGCCATCTCGGAACGATCTTCAAGCACACGCCTGAGGCGCCTAATGTTTTGTGACGCCGAAGTGAGGGGCAGCTCAATAATGTCAGATGATTCATCCAGTGAGTGCAGTAACTCAACAAGCTTGAGCATCATCGATTTGATCGACTCTGGCGAGGCACACACCACATCACCGTGACGGCGAGCACGATCCAGTTTAGTATACATCCGCAAGGCAGCAGCGGGGTCGTCACTAATGGCACGGTCGAACTCGAACGTAAAGATACGTTTCCGCAGGACGCGATTGCTGAAGCGGCTCCGCAACACCTGACGTGATTGTTCCAGAAGAGCTGTTGGCATGACATGCATCACGAGATGCTCCTTATCCGCGAGGATGTAAGTTAGCAGGGGGCCAACCACCGTCGTTTTACCCGCGCCCATGATCATTTGCTGTACGCGAGAGTCACCCTTCGCTAGGCTCGTCAAAAAGCTGTCGATCATTTGAACCTGTCGCCCGCGCAGCAAGATGTCGAAAACGTATTCAAACACCAAGAAGCGTGGGTCGAATCGCCACCCTGAGGACGTTCCTTGAGCAGAGCCGTGGAGGTAGTATCGCTTCGATAGCAACGCATCAGCCAAATCACGAGACGCTTGCCGAGTCATCTTCACTTTGCTAGACCAATCATCTCCACTCTGAGTGGCAACAAGACCGTTGAGATGTTTGACAAGAGCACGAGCTGCTTGAACAGTTCGGTTGATGTGCACAATTCGGCTGCAGAGGAAGAGCACGAGCAAGATCTTCTCAATCAAATCCGCCGTTATATCTACCACGAACGGATTTCGAGCTTTCAGATCTGCTTCAAGCGAGTTGGATGCCAAAAGAGACGTGAGAAAGTCAAACGTCACTCGAGGAAATACACCAACGTGACGCTGCATCACAAAGCAGTCAGCGGTGACAACCTGTTCCGCATTTCCATGAATGTCGCGGCGGATCTCGTTCAGCTGCATTTCTAGCGTCGCAATCCCATCCTCTACCATGTTGCGGTCGCTTGTTCTCATCTTTTCACATAGATGAATCAGCGTCTGAAGGTTTCCAACAGCAGAAATGCTTGCAGTCTGTTCACCAAGGGATGCCAAATTCACAGGAGTCACGCCCGTGATGAACGCATCTTTGCTTCCGTTAACGGCTTGTGCGTTAATAGCAATGTCATCGCCAAGTCGCTTAAGCAAATCTTTTGCAGCCACGGTTTGAGCAACTGGGTGGTTCGACAGGTCAAACGGCAGTGTTGCCCGCACTTCCGCCTCTGGATCGCAGAAGGTGATGAACCGCTGCACATCGATTGCTTCTAGTGGGAACTCTGGGTTAATGGGACTGCTCTCGCCTCCAACGAAATAACGCTCACCACACGACGCGTTGGAAGCGTCGAAATTCTTCAAGTCGTCCGTGGGAGCAACCGGTATCTCAAACACATGCTCGGCAGTATGGTGTAGCTCGCTGAACTGAGCTTTAATCGGGCCAATCACACGAGTCTGATGCTCTTCTGACTCAAGCTTGGTTTGGAACTCCATCTCGCCGAAGTCGAAAAAGTGTTTTAACATTGTCCCCACCGTCATCTTGGAGTACAAATTTGCACCTCGAGAAAGCATTTGAACGCTTTCTTGGTCACAAGGAGACGAAGGCCAACCACCACCAGGATGTGCGATTATCATTGCCAACTGTGCCATCGCGTATGACGGCGCACATTCTTCTTCACCGTCATCCACGGTTTCACGACCCCATCTCGATAACTTCAAGTGCAGGAATCGCGCAAACAAATCTCCAAACGAACGCGTGCAGTCATCGCCACCCATACGAACAACAAGCTGCTGGTTCAAGCATTCGTACAAGAAGAGGAAGCCCAGTCCTCGGTTTGTCCCACTGATCTCGTCGCCAACAACAGCACAGTTCCACACTAGTTTACCAGCTTCCTCATCATCAATCAAAAACTTGTTGTCGATCCCGACTCCATGCTTTGGTCGGTTGTACCGCACGGTCGAAAGCTTTTTACCATGTGCCGCAAGATATCCTTTGCTGTACAAACGCAACTTCATCCAGGGCTGGCCGCCAACGCGTGATCGGGTCAACTTGAAGTCAATTTTAGTCGCAGTATCTGGTTGGACGTGGTCACAAAACTCTTTGCGCAGCAACAAGAGAAAAGACCGCTGGTGGCAGTGCTCTAGGGCTTCCTTTTCTTCCTCCAGAGTTAGCTTGCAAGCTGCGTCGACATGGCCACTCGTGGCAAGGTAGTCGTGCAACTCACCACTCAGTTTCCACGGAGCCTTGTTGTCACTATAGGCGATACCTAGAGACAGACGAATACGACATGCACAGGCGTTCGGGTGGCGATCATCAAGTGTCTTGGACAGCTGGTCGAACACTCGTTTTTCCTCGTCGGTAAACTTCACGTCCACGTTGCACCCCAGGATTAACTCCATTGCTGCCGCGTAATTGCGAGTAAGCAAGCTTGTAAGGATCAGATACAGCGTGGAGCTCAGCGAAGAAGGAAGCAAGAAGGTGTTGCTTGAATGCACAGGATACGTGTAGAATCTCGTTTCCATCGCTTGCTGCCAGCCCACTGAACCGCGATCGCTAACGAGGATCGAGGAAAACGGTTCCCCACGTATTGCTGGACGATACAGATCGTGATTGGGACAGATAAGTTTTAGATCTGTTGTGTCTGACTCGAGGACAAAGCAGTCCGGAGCAATCTCAACGAGTCCCCGAAGATATTTGGAGGTACCTTCCGGCATCGCAACAGTAAGTTCACTCACAAACCAGCCGTTTTGATCCATCACGTTCAGGCGTATGCGTCCAGTCTCCGAGTCCTTTGTCGGTTGAAGCTTCAACTTCAGCCTTGGTAACTCGATAAAAGCTATAGAGGATAATCCGGAAGGTACATTATCCGCATCATTGCTGGCACACCAGACCAGGATGTGCGAAAGATCTTCCACGCGAGTAAGCAGATCGCACAATGCACGAACTTCGTCGCTTGCAGCCGAGCAGGCTTCGAGCATGCTCAGCAGATACAAAGTCTCCCCGACAGTTTCTTCAACAACTTCAAGTGCATCGTCGTCCTTGGACTCCTCATCGACCTGCATCGGTGTAGGCATTTCTTCAATGGAGTCCACTGATGTCAATACTCCGCCATTTTCAGAAGCTTCTGCTCGTTGAATCTCGGTACGATTAGCAGGATCCGATAACCACGCTGTCGCTAGCTCCAGATCATTGTTAAATAGACCCAACGAATATTCAACTGCACTTCGTGACGGTGATCCCTCCAAGCTCATAAGAAGTCCAATATTCTGTTCATGCTGCTCCTCGGGGCTAAGCGCAACCTCACCAGACGCAGCTGCTTCTTCCGCGGCAAGGATCTTCATCTGATTGTTCTCATCCAGCAGCCATTGGGCTGCCAAGCCCACATTATTATGATTCTCGCGCAAGGCAAGCCCACATCCAGCGTACGAAAAGCCCATAGCCATGAGTTGGACCACGTCGTCGTCGCTAATCTCAATAGAAGCAGGTGATGGATATAACGGAGAGCGAGAGGCTTCGGCTATTGGTCTCCCAGGTACTCGAACCGGGGCGGGGGGAGGTTGCATTTGGCTACTAGCTGCTGACCGTTCTTTCTCCTGACCGTCACGGTGGATACGAGAAAAGGAGGTCATGATAGACTTTCGACTGATAAAAGCCTGCCCAGTCTTGTTCATCTCAACCTCCACTCGATATCGGAACCACTGGGACTTCGGATCCACGGGTTCGCCTCGAAGACGTCCATCTTCTCCCATCCAAAAGCGAAAATTCTCCAGCAAGCAGCTAGGAACAACACCTTGCAGAAGGCGTGGGGGGACGAATTGCTCCGTGCCATTGAGCAAATGGTTCTTGCGTAAGACAATTAGGGATCCGCCAAGCATTTGCCGCTCGGTAGGCTCACCGCTAGCACGCAATAGAGCTGGATCCACAGGGCCTTGATCTGGAGAGATGTTCAAAGGGAAGCTGTGAAGACTTAAGCGAGAATTCGACGTGAAGATAAGCTTGCGGTAAAGTCTGCGTCCGTGCGAAACCAATGCGTAGATATGCATCACCTGCATCGTTCTGTACGCCACAATTTCTTTAAAGGTCGCAATCTTCTCCTTATCTTTATCATCCGAGCCTCGATCAAGGCCAATTAACCGGACGTGAGTAGCATTGTCTGGCAACGGGTCACTGGGAAGAAACAATGTGTAAGGCAGCTTCTTGTCATCAGGCACGGGAGGATACATGAGACGAAGCGCGTTGCCCACTAGATCCACAAACCACTGTTCGCCAGCATGAGGATGCTCCTCCTCCGAATATATGTCAAACGGACGTGAGAAAACCCTGCCGAGGTAGCGGAATCCGTCATCACCAGGTTGCTTGGGCTTCTCCTCTCGATGTCCTCGCGATGGCTGAGGCGGAGCACGCGCAACACGAGGAGTGCCACACACATCGCACGCAGCATTAGGATTATCACCGTTGAAGTTTGCGCAAGTGCAAGCAGGACACTCCCAGTACATTTTAAGCTCTTGAGAATCGTCGTTGGGGTCATCCGAGTTACCTACACTTCCAGGTTCATACACTACCGGAGCACCAACACCCTGGTCTACTTCGTCCGTAGGGTCATCCCACTCGACGAGCTGGAAATCCGTACCAACAATATTGACCCAGAGGCGGTGTTCCTGACGCGCAACAAGACCGCAGTGAAGCGAATTATTTCCAAAAATGGCCATGAAGTCGGCATATTGGGTCATCGAGTCCGGAACAGGCTTTAACTCATCATTTCTCCACAATATTTCGCCCGTCTGCGCGTCCAGCTTTAACTCTTGTTGACGGCAGCTGTATTTTCCTGCACCCCCGACGCCAGATTCCTCGAGCCATTCCCACGTATCGGCTTGCTCATTCGAGCGCAGGGCAATTTGAACAATGCCACCCAGAACTTTGTTTCGATTGGTCTTCGGTAAGCCTGCAAGCCAATCGACGATTGAGCGGCGATGCAACTGCATAGTCTCAAAGATCTCTGCTTCAAGAACGTCACCAGGTGGTAGCTGTAGCTCTTTGCCCTCGCTGTTCCGAAGTGCGACAATACTTGGTGCTTGAATAGTCTGCATACCAATTTTCAAGTACAGAGGCCGTCCCTTCAAGTACTTATCTAGAGATTTCTTGCCAACGTTTGCCGTGTCAATGCCTTGCGCCTGAAGCCAACGAAGGAGCCGCTCTTCGGCTGAAAGCCCTCCTTTTTCATCATCGCTGTCGGTGGACAGCTTCATCCCGAAACAATGCCAGTTGTGAACGTAAGCAATGGAGCCAATCATTTCGGAGATCTTCCGAGCGTCGTATTCGGTAGGTCGTAAGCTCACATGAAGAACAACTAGGTAGGAATGAATAACGCACGCCGTCTGGAGGTTGTTAGCATCTTCAGCTTCCTTTCTCCACTTGTTAAGCGTTGAATGTGCGAAACTAAATCCGTAGTTCATCAACTGAGATCGGTATCCCTCCAGTTTTTCGACACGAGCCCGGTCGTCACCAGCAATGCACCGGTCGAGCGCGAATGTCATATAACGTAAAATATCCACTCCCAATTTGATCATAAAAAGAATAAAGCGAGCGTCAGCCGAATGGACTGATGCCTCACCCAGCTCCTTGACAGCATCCAACATCTTCAACAGGGGGACCACAATCGCCTCTGGGGCGTGGATTAATTCGTTTAGAAGTAGCCCGTTCATCGTGCCCAAATGGTCTTCGCATTTTTGGTGGTGAACTCGAGCATCAAACGTCCGTTGAATGGCTTCTTCATGCATCACGAGGTTTGATTTCCGCAGCGGAATATGGGAAATCTCTTCAGCCTTCTCGTCAGACACCCAGTCTCCACCCTCGAATAAAACTGCGCGGAACAGCTGCTGCAACATCGGATTGAACAAATACGTCACGCGGTCTCGCGACGAAAAGAATGACACCACAAGTGGGATCCGTGTGTACGGCACTGTCAGATAGCTCATGAGGTACTCTGACTCTTCCGCTGATAGCGTCCCATTGTACGTGGGCAGGTCGGTCAGATGCATGATATCATCTTCAGTGATAACAGTAGGAAGGCCTTCTGCAGACGCATTGCTCGAGCTTTTAACAAGAAGAGCGCTCAGATTTGCAGGACTTGTAATGACCGGTCCCTCGCCGAAGTAAACCTTTCTTTCCATAAATCCTTCCACCTCCACATCAGCGATATCTTGGTCACTTCCACGAAAGTTAACTACCTCCCACTTAAGCGTAGCGTGAAGAATTCGATTCAGTCCTCGCATACCGAAAAAGTTTCGTCGATGAGTTGCAGATGAGTCATCAAACGAAAGTTGCCACATCTGCCAGTGCTGGTGCGCAGTCCGGCGCCTCATCAGCTCGACCTCCTTCGTCTCCATCGTAGCTAAAAACTTCACCACCATGACTAAATCACGAGTCAACCCCACTTCTGGATGGTCGTCTGCCATGGGCGTGGTATCACTACAGAACCACTCCATCAACGCTTCCATTTCAGTTGGCGGAGTCTGATTGTTTGGATCGATTAGCGGGTAGTGATACCGCTCCATGAGCTGACGGAAGAACAGAAGTGTCGTAGAATACTTCTTTACCTCAATCTTGTCCTCCGGCATGTGATAGTCGAAAACTTGTCTCTTGCCCTTTGCATCTTGGCTGTGGAAATAAGCAAGCACTCGACCCCGAATCACGCAAAAGTTTGGGCGTGCAAATTCCATCGCTGACGTCAACTTCTGAATCGAGAAATTAGCTTTGCAGAAAGTGTGCGCCAGTACGTATCCACCTCCTTCTTCCATCATCAGCGATATCTCAAGGGGCTCGTCAGCTGCCGGGGTGCGGAGTAAAGCATCGTATATGCATAGCACACACAACGCCGCAAGCGCGCGTTCGGAGTCAAACTGGCGACTTGGCTGCTCCACCGATTGCCATACGGATCCAAGAATCATCAGGAGGGAATGCAAATGCTGTAGGCATCGAAGCTGCATGTCCTTCGTAACTGGCTGCCGCCACATGCACGTAGGTGACACGAACCCATCAGAGCTAATAGGCTCCGGCGTCGGTAGCACCTCCACCAGGACACTTGTAATAAGCTGGATAACTTCGTGATGCAACGACATCCTGGAAGATGACGAGCCCTCTGCTGCTCGTTTCAGTAATGACTCACACAAAGCCTCGCATCTGACAAACGCCGCGACAGCTAGAGCGATCGACGTGACGCGCTCGGGCACATCTAAGAAATTGTTCAGAACAGGAATTTCGAGCTCCGATGCATTTCCCGCATACTCACTTTCCTTCCCTTGGAGCTGAAGCAGTTCCACGTTAGCGTGAGGCGCAAAAGGGAGCGTTTTACCCAATGTAGCCGTCTCGTGCTTACTCTTGCCTTCAGAGCTAGCAGCCACCCCTACCGCCTCAATGAGTTCTTCTGTCTGGCTCATCAGCTTATTCACATGGCTAAGAACATGAGCTTGAATGTTCTTACGTTCATGATGTTTCAACGTTTTCAGACCAATTTGCTTCACTCCCATAGCAATGCATTTCGTTTCGGACACTGATAGGGTTGACTTTGGTAACGCAAACTCCTCGCTTGACCACGGGAAAAACTCGCCAGTTGGATCCGACATGACCAATTCCTTTCCCATGGGCGTCAAAATAGTCCCATCAGATCCTCGCAAAATGAGCTGGGGCACTTTCGTAACACCAAACGTTTGGATGAGCTGCTTCCGAGCCTCCATTTCTGGGAATGGAACCATGAGCCATGTGTGTCCCGGCAACCCCTCCACGAGCTTTGCATAATCAGCTTGTTCCTGGTCGACGGACACTACGATAACAACGAACTTCTTTCCCGCAGCATGCAGGCTCTCGCTTAATACTGTCAGCAGTTTAGTCAACTTACGGCAAGCAACGGACTTAGACAGCGTGAAATAAATGCCAACGACAGCCTCTGGATCGATATCTGCCACCGTATGAGTGCCCTGCAGTGAATCCTGCAGCGAAATGGTGGACAGTGTTCGCAGCGCAGTGTCCAGCGTGCCTTCCGGGATCGCCTTTGCGGGGCTTTGGGCAATTTCCAAATCCTTGACGACTTGCTGGAATAAACGGTAGCGCAACTTGTACAAAATAGCATACTCCACCTCGTCGTTCGTGAAGGCTCGACTACGCAGACATAAGTACCGTATCGCTTCGATAACGCTCTTGCAGAAGCCCAGCTGACTACGCTGGGCCGTGTGCACACCACCAAGAGCTGCAGTTGTCCAGTCGGCCGGCGCACGTTTCTCTGTCATCTCGCTCGCCAACGGCAACAATTTATCGCCCGCGAGCCAGGGAAGCAGTACGTCGTAGATGGTCTCTACTCGATGGTACTCAGACGGGGGTTTGCGCATCCAGAGCGAGAACAGTAACGTCCAGAAGGCCATGTCCAGGAAGCGAGTGGCCAGAATAGCACCGATTTGAATGCAAGATTGCACGCGAATCTTTTCGGCGTCTCCTTCAACCTTACACGGGTGGTACATCTCGGCTCCTGGGCCTTTGTTGCACACTGTAAATGAATACTCTGCGTCATTCGTCTTCTCCACTACGTAGATGATCGAGTGGCTGTTAATGTTGCCCACATAACCGCCGGGCACCATAACGGGCTGCCCAATCTGAAGCTTGGCGAGCTCGGCCTTCCATTCGGCCAAAAACGCCTGGAACTGGACGGCATCCTCAACCTTGGCGCCATTCTCAGCCCATTGCCCACAGAATGCCAGCTGAGGCAGCACTGTCGTCTGAAGCACGCGCTCCTGTTCGACTGTGAGTGAAAACGTCACGGGATCTGTCTCGTTGCCGGGTTGTTGTTGCGGCTGTAGCAATTGCGAGAGGCCGCTCAGCGCGCCCACAAGCGCCTGCGGGTCCCCTCCGGCCTCGTACGGCGTGCCCCGCAGGTACGGGTCGCCGAACATGCCCAGGAAGGCTGCGGAGCTCCACACCGCCATTGCGATCTTGCGTGTTGATCAATATTCAACCCACGAAGAAGAATGCGGAATGCCTGTATGAAAGATCTCGACTAGAGCTAATTGGAGATCTGATTGGTAAACAAATTGCTGAATATTGGATTGGATTGGACAATATTCGAAAGCCGATCTTCAGAAGATGTGTCCGATGTAATTCAGTTTTAGCTTCGAAAAATTCTTTCATTTGGGACAGATTATCAAGACGCAACTCAACCAGATTCTGCTATCACTTGCCAATCGTGTTTTACGCTTGATCGCTCATTGATTCATGCACAAGTGACTCGTATAGTTAACGCTTGGTTGTTATAACGAACAGCAAGCCGCTGCTCTAATGGTTCTGTTTCGAGGAGGTCCGACAAAATGAATTCGGGATCGACAACTCGATCCAGTTTGAAAAGCTGTTTTCAATGCAACCCAGCATAATCGAGCAATCATACAAAAGTGCTGACTTATTTTACTCGACCGGATCGCTGAGCGGAGGACGCGCGGCATGAAGAACGAGCTTCTCAGCGATCGATTGAGTTAGGCTACGCGCACGGCTGTACATGGTGTCCACGATTCTTTCACTCGGCAGATTCATCTATCGTCCGCTCATTAGGCTGCAGCGTCCCCTAAGACATCCTGGTGCTGTCGCGGAGACTCATCGCTGAATCATCATCAACCGTGGGTTTTATTCATGGCAAGCTACCCCCTCCCCCCAAGGCCAGAACCGCGGGAGGAACCATACATTATTGCTGCCCCACAGCCACGACAAACGCCCGTGATGTAGAAGTTTACGTCTCGACGGTGAATTAGTGGACCAGGCACGAAACGTTGTAGCTTGTACAACCTGCGCATTTCATAGCTTTGCAATACAGGTTTACTAAAATGGAGCTAGAGACCGTTGATTTAGATCAGAGACCGAGGATTTGTGTCGACGACTACGGCGATTTACGAAGCAGCAGACCCCGCCTATAACCTCCAGCTGCCAACGAATCTGAGAATCTGTGTCTGAGAATCTGTGCCGAGGCCTCGAGGCTCAGCAGATTTGACTTCGATGCTGGTAACTCCCACAAGCGAGACTTTCACAAGGATTCTTCATGAGGACGGTTGCACTGCAGCTTGCATATGCCACAGAGGACTTGAAATGTTAAAAAAAAATCTTGCCCGCCTGTCTTGAGTCTCTGGCCACCAGATTCCTATGGTACAGAGTCCAAGTGCGTGGCAAGTTTCCCGGTCAACGATGCATCGACTGGCCTACGCACGTGATTGGTTTATCTGCGACAAAAGCGAAAGGGCGCGTTGGCTATGCGTCGACATCGGTGGCTGAACTTCAGCCTGAAGCTGAAGCATGATGCTAATTTCGATCACTTCCGCTTTCGCCTCCCAGCCGCCGCATCACCACCGAGTGGACTTGGCCTTCCACTCTCTTCAATTGCGACAAGGTCTCCTCAAGCAACCAACGACGCGACTGAATCGAGATGGTGCTGACGGCGGCTAGGCTCGTGTGTACCAACCGCGACGGCATGAGTGAGCTGTCCCACGTGTGGGGAGCCATGAATGAGTACCTCGACTACTCGAGCGGGTGGACGCTGGAGCGCGCGGCGGCGGAGGGCATGAAGTTCCTTGTGCAGCATCTGGCGCTAACGACCCCCAAGACGCCGCTGGAGGACAGCAGCTCGTTGGTCATGGACTTTGCGGCATGTAACGGCCACTTGGACATCCTCACTTGGCTGCACAATACGGAGCAGTTGAACGGCTGCTCGACGCGCGCCATGGACGACGCCGCCAAAAACGGACACCTTCCTATCGTTCAGTGGCTGCACGCAAACCGCAGTGAGGGATGCACCACCAAGGCCATGGACTACGCGGCTAGCAGCGGCCACCTTCCGGTTGTGCAGTGGCTTCACACGAACCGCGCAGATGGCTGCACCAGTCGCGCGATGGACTTGGCGGCACAGAACGGTCAGCTACACGTGTTGCAGTGGCTCAACGACAACCGCTCTGAGGGCTGCACGCCGAGCGCTGTGAACTACGCGGCCACGGAAGGCCATTTGCATATCGTGCGCTGGCTCTGCGAAGTGCGCAAGGAGGAGTGCACGTCCAGCGCCATGGTAAATGCTGCTCGTGGTGGACACCTGTACGTTCTCGAATACCTCGGTGAGCACTTTCCCCAGCTGTTCGAGAGTGTCGGCCCCAAGATGGTACACGCCGCCATTGCAAACGGCCAAGCCGCGGTGTTGACCTGGCTCATTGCTGTGCTCCCGGTGAAGTCGCTAAAGTGCGAGGAGGCTGCTGGGTCGTGGATGGACGTTGCGTCAGAATACGGCCAGGTCGGCATCCTCAAGTGGTTTCACGACCACGCCACGGCGTTGCCTATGAGTGTCGACGGACACCTGCCTGCCTGCACCGTTGAGGCCATTGAGAAGGCGGCGCGCAATGGACACAGTGACGTCCTCATGTACCTGTACGAGAACGAACTAGTGAACCTAACCGTCGAGTCCGATGCAATGAACGCGCTGGTTGCAGCCGTCGAAGGCGGCCACCGCAATTGCGTCGAGTGGCTGGTCGCAAACTTCCGTGAGCTGTACGAACAGAGCTCGCCTGCGTCGACTATTGCAATGGACGCTGCCGCTGTCGCCGGTCACGTTGACATTCTTCAGTACCTGCGTGATGAACAGACTACGCGCGAATGGCAGACCAGCTCCAAGGCAGTGAACGAGGCTGCCCGCCAGGGGTTCGTGCATGTCCTGCGTTGGCTGCACTTTGACCGCATAAACCACGTCGAGGACGAGGAGCCTGTCGACAATGAATCCAGTGAGAGTGAAGAACCGACAACGGGTGACTCACGCTGGACACCAATGGCACTAGAGCTGGCGGCTACGAACGGCCATCTTCCGGCGGTCCAATGGCTCACCGAACACCACCGCGAGGTCTGCAATAATTTCGAGGCATTCAACGCCGCTGCCTACATGGACCACTTGGAGATTGCCCACTTTCTTTACGACTACGTGCGCGCTTCGTGCTCCGTGGAACAGGCGCTGGAGCATGCCGAGGAAGGAGGCGCCGAGGATACGCTTGCCTGGCTCGAGGCTCTCAACTGAGCTACAATGATTGCAACCGGCAATTAGAGATTTTTTGGGTAGACAAATAGAGTGTATATAAATCGTCCAATGAGGTAAATAGAGTTTGAAATAGAGCACCTTTGGATTCTAAATAGATGGATACATTTTGGGATGAGTTAAATTTATTTCCACAAATGGATGGATACATTTTGATCAAAAACACCCGCCCATTTAAACCCAAAATTGATGGATTTTGTGGGTTTTTGAAAGATGTATCCATCCAATTCTGGGTGAATTGACAACATTTGCTGATCATTTTACAAAAACTAGCTTACGACCAATAAATTCTGACAATTCACCCACAATAAATGGATACACTTTTCAAAATCCACCTTTTGGATGGGTTAAAAAAATGTATTCATCATTTGTGGATCAAGGGATAGGGTTCGAATGGACTCAAAACCAAAATATTGAGTTTTGATCAATACTCAATATATTTTTGTCAATAATGGTCCATTATTGACAAAAAAACAACCAACAACAATCAGCTGGTTTGGTCGACGCTTCAACAGAAGAAGCCCAAGGTCTTCTTCTACGGCTGTATTTCCCATGCGTTTAATCTGGTAGTGAAGGATCTAGTTGATCGGCTCCCATGGCTAGGACAGCTCGCAGCAGATTGCCGAAAGCTCGTTCGCTTCTTGAGGAAGATCCAGCAGCTGTGGTTTGAACTGGGGCGTCTTAAATCCATGGAGGGAAAGTTGAGTTTGGTGCTGCCAGCAGATACGCGTTGGGGGAACTATCGAGCGGTGTTTTTCGACCATTCGCGATTCGGAGATGATTCTACATGCATTTGTCTCGTCACGGGGATTTCTCCGCGCTCGTACCAAGGAGCAGAAAGCCAAGCGACGTCACGCGTATGACACAGTGGTGGCAAAAACCTTTGTCAAGCAGCTGGAAAAAGCGATCAAGCTGCTGGAAGTCATCTCCAAGTTCGAAAAGCGTTTGAGAAGAACGCCAAGCCTCCATCCGACGTTTACCACATGTTCCTCACTCTACCAGAAGAGTATTGCAAGCTGGAGATGCCGATCTCCGAAGATTCAACAGATTCTCGACAAACGCTTCAACTTCATTTACGGGTACGCGCACGGTGTGGGGTACGTGTTGGATCCTCGCTACCTTGGAAAGGGTATGGATGATGAAACGCGGGGAAGTGTCAAATACTTCGTCGGAATGTGACACGGGGCCGATCGGGACGGCACGATGGTGCAGCTCGTGAAGTTCCTTGGAGGTTCGCGCGACACTTCTTTGGAAGCGCGACTCCTTGCGATAAAACAGTTGACTGTGCGCCAATACTGGCAGGGTCTCTCTGAGTTCCCGCTGTTGCAAGACATTGTCTTAACGGTTTTTGCCTCCAGTTGTTCTTGCGCGGCAGCGGAGCGCAATTGGTCAGCGCACAAGTTCATTGCACTCCCAAGTTCGGAACCGCCTCAGGGACGCCTCCTGTCAAGAATTTGGTATTTCTTTTTTTCAACGCAAAGAATTTCGACGGTGACGACATGGCTTTCTACGATATGCTCGAGACATGGCGGCAAACAGCAGCGACGAGGAGAATAGCAACGAAGACAAGTGACTACGAATACTACTGATTCCAATATAGATCTGTGATCTAGAATATTAACATAAAATATCTAGTTGCTTGGTGCTCTTCAGCTTGAATGCAATTTGTATATCTCATATTTAAATCAAAGTCACAAGAAAAAGTGAAACGGTCCTTTTTTGGTGTGTCGATAGTTTCGTCTCACGAATTGGCGTCGAATTTAGCATGGAACTCAGAAGCCTTCTCCTGGAGACGATAAAAGAATGAATATTACGTTCTTATAACTATGGACCGATAGGATTGTAGAAGAGGTCTTAGACGCTCTCTCTATCAGTCAAATTATTGTCTTTTATACGTATTTTGCACGCTATCATTTCTTCCGTACACCTTAAGGGTGTGCTGGCTCCTTCAACCCTTCCGACATGTAGGGTACCTACTCGTTAACCACCAGCCTGTTCTACCTTATCATATGGTCATGCCAACAGATAGTAGCTTGTCTTCCAACTGACAGCTCGTCTTCCAACTGGCACAGCCACAGTTTTGTCGCGATCTAAAAATTGCTTATTCTTATCCTAATATATAGTTTGAAAGGATATCATTTGCTTTAATCTAGCGCAGGTATTGATTTGATCCAAACGATTTTTATTACGTTCCACATTATATAATTTTGATCAGTTCTATCGGGTTTGTGGTGGAGTGGGGTTC
>NW_008649014.1:230841-290842 GCF_000247585.1 Phytophthora nicotianae INRA-310 | reverse complement strand
TGTAATCGCTGATGCACCGTCGTCGACCACGAGTCTCAGAGCTGGATCGGGTCACTTCCCATCAATCAGTCCCTTGTTCCCAGAAGCCAACTGTCACTTCACCACAATTTTTTCGATCTAAATTAGCAATGCGATGCTGCTCACAGACTCATTTAAACTTTCCACTTTGTAATTACCTCTTAGGCGCGCCCATGACACCTCTCTCTGCTCGACAGCGCCATGCTGCCCAGTTCGAGCGCCTGGACGGTCGCTTCTTTCGAGTTGGTGGCCCAAATCTTGAACCGGAAGGAGCCGGTCGTCATAGCGATGACGAGAGCGACGACGACACAAATTTCGTCGTACGAGGGGGGCTCAGACAATCGACAGAGGCTGCAGACGATTCTTTCGCTGTGCGGCAGCTTTGGGCCAAACGCCAAATTAACAGCGTCGTCTTCTACCTTATGCAGTGGGAGGGCCACGAGGACTTGACGTGGGAGCCCACACATAACTTACCGTTAGATCTTATGGCTGGGTTCGAGGCGAGCCACAAGGACTCCGTGTGGGACTATCAGTCCACTCGCGGCAGGCGTCGCCAGCTGAGAGCAGAGCGCCCCACACGCCGATCGACGCGAGTTCGCGGTAAGACTGTGCTTTGTTTTTAGGTTAGTCACAAACCCAGCTAATTATTGTTTACTGAGCAGCTCGCAGCTCCCTTCGCCGGCAGCTCGGCTAACATCTGCGCTAGTTTAGATATTCAATATTCATTGAATAAGCTCCCCTCCAAACACTATCTTTTACAACTTGTAATATATTCTGCAAATTCCAATTTTTATGGCTTTGGGTGGATGGGTTGCCCCAAAAACCCTTTATTCCAAAAAGCAAAACCTCTTGTTTTCCATCCCTGATAATGGAGCGCAGGGTTATCGTATTCGCGGCGGCAACACGGGCGTGCGTGACGCTATTGGCGCTGGCAACATCCGCCATCGTGACACCCTACGACACTTCTTCGCACCTACAGGCGGGCGATTCCTCCTTTGCGGCGCTGAGCAACTGGGACGGCGTCTACTTCTCGCACATTGCACTGTCTGGCTACGATTTCGAGCATTTTCACGCTTTCTTCCCTTTATACCCGTTGCTGGCGCGATGGTTCGCTCGTCTATTGCCGCTGGAGACTTCGGCGGCCGTGATAATCAGCGGCTGGCTTATCAGCAATGTGAGTTTCGTGCTGGCGGCACTGTTTCTCTATCGCCTGGGCTGTGTCGTACTGCGGGACGAGGTCGTCGCTCGACGAGCGGCCTACCTCTTCTGCGTAGCGCCGTCCAGCATCTTCATGTCGGCTGTCTACTCAGAGAGTCTTATGTGTCTGCTGAGCTTTAGCGGCATGTACTTCCTGGCCAGGCATGCGCAGGCTGTGAAGACGCGTCGATCCTTCCGGGACCTTGTGCTCTGCGCTCTGCTCTTCGGTGCTGCCTCAGCGACGCGATCTAATGGCATTTTGCTATCATGTACGTTCAGCTACTGTGTGGAGACATGGGATTATGCGCCACTAAAGTGCCTCGTGTGATTTTTGTGATAGTGTTTATTGCGTGGCATCGCGTGACAGTTTCGCCACCGCCGAGAGAGGTTTTCCGGTTCCTCGGCTTCTGGATACGCACTGCTGCTCTCGGTGTCCTTGCAATTGGACCGCAGCTCGTGTATTTCGTCACTTCAATGCTGCCATACTGTCCGTCACTAGTACGGCGTTTCGGTTGGGAAGTGTCCGGGACAGGTGAAGTGGAGGACCGTAGCTGGTGTTTCGATGCAGTGCCCAACTTGACGGCCATGTACACGTTTGTTCAGAGCGAGTACTGGAACGTGGGGCTTTTCCGTTACTACGAGTTGAAGCAACTACCAAACTTTATCCTTGCTGCACCGATTCTTGTGCTGAGCTTACATGCACTCCATGGATACTTTCGGGGTAACGTCGTACCAGGGAAATCCATCGTGACGCAAGGACACGGTTGGCGAGGCACTGCACTCACCCCGTATTATGTGCATTGGCTGTTCATGGTGATCAACGCGCTGCTCGTCGCACATATTCAAGTGACTACGAGATTGTTGTGCGCGTGTCCTCCACTGTTTTGGCACCCAGCCTCGCTAATGTGTGACTCCACAGTAAAGAGGAAGTCGTCCACAGTTTTGACACGCTACGGCCGGCTTGTTGTGGGCTACTTCCTGCTCTTTACGGTGCTCGGAAGTGTCCTCTTCCCTTCATTTTACCCGTGGACATAACAAATAACTTCTTGGAAATCAAAAACGCAAATGAATAACTACGTGTTTCGTAGCGTAATAACCATCCCATCCTCCGCTACATCCAAATACTCCCGTTCTCACTGTCGGTCGTTCAAAACGTGGATATGTTTACCGCAGCGAGGGCTTCCTAATTTTGAGCTTCTTCGCTAGCCGATCCCTCGCTGAGCTAGCCTTACGCTTCCGGCCAACTTGACCATGACTGTTCTGGCTGCTGTTGCTGTGGCCACTGCCTCCTGACGGCGGGGTGAGAGGAAGCGGAGGGCGTACGTCCATTGATCGTGACGAGGGAGCATCCGCTCGGGCAGAAGCAGGAGAATAGCCACGAAGCATGAGCCCTTTACCTCTTGGGGACGGCGTCACAGTAGTTGGTGGTGCAGCATGTTGGTCCTTATCGCTCGGTTCTGCCTTGCTCGAAGACGAAGGACTATTACCCATTGATCGGCCACGCTTGCGATGTGAAGGGCTACCAGACGTAGATGAATGTTCTCGTTCCCTCTCGCTTCTTCGCTTCACGCGGCTGTGATTGCGATCACGTGTAGATCCAACCGAAGGTGGTGGGGGAGTTGAAGGGGGCGGAGGAGGAGTGGGCGGAGGAGAAACTGCCGGAACAGGAGGAGGCGAAGGTGATGAAGCTAGAGGAGCTTTCCTCTCCATCTTGGGCGATTCCTTCGGTTCACGACGCCTGCTCCTGTGGGAACGGGTCGGCGTTGTTACCGTATCTATCGAGCGAGCAGCAGAGCGAACGTCCACCGCAACCGACGGAGACGGATCGCTGCTTTTCCGCTGGCTTCGCGACTGCTCCGTGTGGCTTCGCTTTCGTTGTCTATCACGACGTCCACTGCTCTTCGATGCAGAATTGCGCCGGCGAGCTTTCTTCACACATCTGGGACACCTGTAGTCATCCGCTGGCTCCTCTGTCATCGGGATGCCCACGCACATTGTATGTTGCCATGTTTCACAGCTTTCGCACTCAACCATACGTTGGCCATCATCGTGGTTGGGTCGACGGCGAATTTCACACACGCAGTCAAACATCCAGCCACAACGAAAGCACAGGAATTTCTCCTGAGCCACAGCCTCTGGCTGCTTGTCTGCACATTTCGCATGCACCCAGTGAGAGCAGCTATCGCACTGGATCATGGACGTTCCGTCGTCATAGTTTTTCTCCTTGAGTCCGCACGAACAGTCCACCATCCACTCATCCTCCGCAGTGTCGGCAGTGCCGGTGATGCCGTTCGTGCGATTCGACCCGTTGGACATACCGTCACTCTGTCGTCGTTTGGACTGCGACGATTTTTTCTTCTTCTTGGATCGTAGAGCTTGCTGTCGCTCTTGAAGTCGTTGTTTGGCCTCTTCTATCACCTCCTTCTTGAGTTTCTCGTTCAGTTGCAATTCTTTCTGTGCAGCTCGCTGTCGGAAAGCAATCAGCGTGTCCACTGGGGCAGAGGGTAGCTGTGGGTACGAGTTCTCTAGGTCCGAGCTTCCATCGCTCTCACTCAAATCCTCATCGGTTGGGTCAATTAAATCGAGAGCCTTGTCCTTTTCGTCATCTGTGTCGATCATAACCCCGTCGTCCTCCTCTTGATCACTCTCATCTGCTGAACTGTCACTGCTAGAGTCACTGCTATGTCCATCGTCATCCTCGTTGTCTTTCTTCTTCTGTTCATCTCCTCCGTTGCCACCTCCACCGTTCGTAGGTGGTGGTGGAGCCTCCTCTTCACTGTCGCTGGGGCTATTGGAACCGTCACTTGAATCCGAGCTGGAACTTCCACTACTGGCACTGCTGCTATCGTCACTGCTGCTACTGGAAGAGGAGGGACACGGACTACTGGATGGCCGCTCCTGACGGTCGCTGTCACCCCCTCTGAGCTCCACTGTTGCATTTTGTCGATTGCATTCTGCATTTTCTAGTCTCTTAACCTCTAACGGCGGCGTGTTGAACTCCCTCAAAGTTGTCAAGTGTGATCCCAACCCCGTGAGGAACCGGCCGACCCACTCACCGGCTGGAGCTTTGGAGCGCGCCGCCAGTACGCGGATCTCAGAGCCCAGGGACGCGTCTCCGCCCCGGAACAGCATCAGAGGCACACTCAGCATCTTGCGAGTGCCAGCAGATGCGGCCACGCGTGACAAGCTCTTCCTGGGGCTCTCCGAACACTTGAGTATGCTATGCGATAGGCAACACTGGAACTGACTCTCATAGTTGATAGTATGGATAGATAGAGGTTTGTAACGTGCTGAAATGATCACACCAATATTGTTATTTCTACAACTTCACTAGTTTCAATCATTTTGTTATGCGAAAGAGCGGTGTGCAGCACACCAGCCAGTGAGCGGATACCGACGCAAGACAGCGATGGCAGGTCAATGGACGCTGCTTCGGCGCTCTGCGCTGCTGCTGGAGCGCGGAGCAAGTTCTTCTGCAGGACTAACACTGGGTCTACGACACCTCAGTACTCCGTCGGCGCCCAAGCCCCGTTCGCGTGGTCATTTTAAGGGCAAACGCCAGCCGCAGGAGCCTGCAGCCAAGACCGAGCCCAAACAGCACACCAGCAATAACAACAACAGCAACAAACAGCGACCAAAAAGACGCCGTTCGAAGAAGGCAGTGGAAAAGGAGCCTCCCGTTTTCACTAACAAGTTCCAGAACCTGCTGAGCTTCGCCTTCGAGGACGTAGCCAACGAGCAGCCTGCCACCGAGACCAAGAAGACCAACGAGCCGTCTTCCTTGAACTTGCTGGATGGTATTGGAGCTGCACCGAAGGAGGATGACAGTCCTGAGCTCACACTGGCACAGCTGGGGCTTGACGGTTTTGAAGACGACGACACGTTCGCAAAGCGACAGCCTAAACACCCGCGCCAGAAGCCAAAAAAGACCAAACTCTTCTCGGGCAACAATGACCCATCCACGGTACTAGCGGCGCTGGGTATCCCGTCCGATGGAGAGAGCGACCGCGTTGAAGCTCCGCCGTCCAGTCGCAAGGCCATGAAGATGAACACGAAGCGCAAGAAAGGCACGCGCAACCTGCTCAAGAACTTCCAGTTCGAGAACAGCATCTTCGACTCGGGCGCGGATCTGTTCGGAGACATTGATTGGGAGGACCGCAGTGACTTGGAAGACCGTGAACGTCGTCGTTCCCAGAGATTGCAACGCAAGGAAGCCAAGCGCAAACCCAAGCAGGAGCTGCCCGCGCAGGAGGTGGAGATTCCAACGTCTCTGACGGTCAAGGAGCTGGCAGAGCGCATGAGCGTCAAGACGCGTGTGGTTTTCCGTGCGCTCAAGGATCTGGGTGAGAACGGACTTGGCGAAGAGTCCGTGCTGACAAATGACATTGCTGAGCTCGTGGTGGACTCGCAGAACATGATCCCGGTGTTGCTTCCTCCGGACTTTGTCGATCTGGAGCTGACGACCCCGCCTGAGGACTGCTCGGGGTTCCCTGTGCGACCGCCCATCGTGTCTGTGATGGGCCACGTTGACCACGGAAAGACCACATTGCTAGACGCTCTCCGCAAGTCCAAGGTCGCCGCCACTGAGGCAGGAGGTATCACACAACGCATCGGTGCCTTTTCAGTGGACATGGGCAAGAAGTTCGGCTCCCAAGCGAAGGTGACCTTCATTGACACGCCTGGGCACGCAGCGTTCAGCAACATGCGGTCTCGCGGCTCAGAGCTCACTGATCTACTCGTCCTGGTGGTAGCAGCCGATGATGGTGTACGCCCGCAGACAGTTGAAGTGGCGCGTCTGGCAGTCAAGAACAATGTGCCGCTGGTGGTGGCAGTCACGAAGATGGACATGCACGAACATGACAAGAATGAAGTGACCAACCGACTGGGCTCCGAGCTGATGAATCAAGGGATTGTAGTGGAGAGTATGGGCGGAGACACTCCCATGGTCTGTGTGTCTGGTAAGACCGGCGAGGGCCTCGACCAGTTGAAGGAGACCATTGCTCTTCATGCTGAAATGCTGGACCTTCGTGCTGATAATAAGGCGGCGGGTGAAGCTATCGTGCTGGAAGCCAATGTGGCACGTGGCGTCGGTACTCAGGTGGACGCGATTGTCAAGTGGGGTACTCTCAAGCAGGGTTCGTTTGTTGTGTGCGGATTGGAATACGGAAAGGTACGTGCTCTGGTCGACCAGGCTGGAAAGCGTGTCAAGCAAATGGCGCCTGGGCACCCCGTGCGAGTGATCGGATTGAAGGGACTGCCAGAAGGTGGCGTGGCGTTGCTGTCTGTGCCGACTGAGGAACGTGCCAAGGAGGTTGTGGCAGCACGTCAGGCCATGATTGATTGGGATCAAATGGCAAAGGCCGAAGACGAAGAAGCACAGAATCAGGATGATGACAGTGGTTCCCCGCGCCGTCGCCGTCGCTTTGCTGGCGCTCGTCGTAAATGGGAACAAGTGGAACTGCGACGACGAGAGGCTGTCGAAGAGGCGAAGCGCATTGCAGCACTGAAGCCTGGAGACGAGGGTTACATCGCCAATGTGGTTCCTATCATCGTGAAGACGGACTCTGTGGGTGTCATTTCTGCCATCGATGAACTAATTGCAACCCTGCCGAGCGATGAGGCAGCGATCAAGTGTATCATGTCTGCAGTGGGGCCTGTAACATCGTCTGATCTCGTAATGGCTGAAGCTACGGGCGCTACGATCTACACGTTCAATATTAAGCACCCGGCTTCTATTGACCAAGAAGCACTGCAGAAGCAAGTGGCTCTGCGTCAGCACCGCATCGTATACAGTCTACTGGATGACATTAAGGAGTTACTGCAGGACAACCTCAAGGGGGTGGTGGTGCACGAGGTGATTGGCTCAGCTGAAGTGATCCAGTCGATCCCGATTTCAACGTCAGGGACCCGTACTACCAACATCGCTGGCTGCAAGGTGACTTCGGGATCGCTCAACATGCAGGCCAAGTACCGTCTAGTACGTGATGGAGAGATTATCATCGAGAACGTGGATATGGCGTCCATGCGTCACTTCCAGCAGAAGGTGTCAGAGGTTAACAAGGGACAGGAATGCGGACTTCAGCTCGCCGGTACGGACGAGTTCCAGCCTGGTGACATTCTCGAGGCATATACCACCAAGGTGGTGAAGCCCGAGATTTAGATTTGCTCGAGGCTTGTCACCCTCGTAAAGAACATAGTGTAGATGACTTGGTAGACTGGCACAGCAGGAGTAACCATAAAGCACCTTATCACGATGAAATCTGGTTGCGGCATGAACAGTTACCCAAGTACGAGAAGTGGAGTGGCAATCTTCCTGTGCTGAATGTTTACGAGCTAAAAGGGTCCAGCTCACCATGTTGTGCAGTACGAGATCGCTGTTTCATTCTCCTCCTTTGTAGCGTGTCCTATTCGAGGCCTACTAGGCTTCAGCATTTCGCTCAAAATAGTCAACTACTCATCAAAAGTGACCGAAGTAAGCGTTCGCGCATGGGAAATTGATAATCCATGACTAGAAACCGATTCAGGAAACTCCGACAGCTATTCATGCCGTTCTTGATAGCGCTCATTTGCGCTTTTGACCCCGACTTCCTGCACCGACAGTTCGGACACTATAATACTTCTTGGTCATCAGTATGGCGGACGTGAAACCAGGAGGGGCGAGTCGCCCTCGCCCCGGAAGCCGGAACTTCCTGACGACACAGCAGACTTTGCTGTCAAAGAGCTGGTTGTTGAAAAAGCGTCACTGGGTGGCTATGCTGCTAGAGATTTTCCTGCCTGTGATCTTTATCCTTCTCATCACGGCTCTCAAGGCACTTTCGGACGACGTACAAGTTCCTGCCGGTTGGAGTAGTACTGCTTCGGAGAAGTCCTTCTCGCTTATGCAGAACGGATATCTCGTTCAAGAACCGACACTCAACGGGCTCATGGCGTATCTGGGGCTACGTACTGCAGCTGAACTGCACAACACAACTGGAGTATCAACTGACGACCAGCAGGCCTGTGCCTTCAGTGTGGGCTACGGTGGGTTCGTCAGCACGGACACTACTTCAGCATTTTCTGTACTTGAATCGTGCCGAAACTACGTGACGCCGTACAAATTAGCCATAGCTCCCGATACCGACTTCACGCGCAAATATTTCTTCGAGGCTGTCAAAACGTGGTACCCTCGCGTGGTTGTCGATGCCGCCGCTGACGTGGCATTGCCGAGTCTTGAAGACAGTGTAGTTTTCTTCGACTCTGAAGATTCTTTAGAGTCTTACATCGGAAAAGTTGGCTACGGCAAGTCCTTCGAGACACCGATCATTTATGCTGCGTTGGTGTTCGATGAATACCCAGAAGATGAGGATATCGGCACGTACCAGTCGATTGAGTACTCGGTGCGCATGAACTCAACGTTGGGGAGGGGAGGTTCATCTGGTGCTGTCCCTCGTACTCTTGGAGATCCGGCGTTTGAAGCTCCGTTCCAGCGCACCATTGAGCAGACTTACTACACCTCCTACGCGTCGCAGGGTTTCATGACGTTGCAGACGCTCGTCGCTCGCTTCGTTAACTGCATGCCTGCATGGGACACGAAGACGAAGAGCACCACCGGTATTTGCACGCAGAAACTATCCATAGCAGTGAATAGCACAGAGAACGATGCTCGACTCTTTCATGCTGTGGACGGCGATGTGCTGTTGAACGCTGGGTTGTCCGCTGCGTTTGGCTCTACAGGTACGACGTGGCAAACTCTGCTATCAACGGCTGCCAAAGAGCAGCTTCTTGTTCCCTTGCGCCAGGCTCCACAGCCTTATTTTGCAACAACTGTGGCTCCTTTTCCGATTGACAGCTTCCTCTCGGCCCCGTTTTACGACCAAGTTAGCTCAGTCTTCCCACTTGTGTTCGTGTTGGCGTACCTGTATGCTATCTCGCGTGTGCTCGTAGTGCTTATCCAGGAGAAAGAGACTCGCTCACGGGAATACCTCAAGATCCTCGGCATGTCCGAGAGTGCGATCATCCTGGCCTGGTACATCACATACTTGATCATCTTCGTCCTGAGTGCCATCGCACAAGCGATCGCAAGCAGCGCTGGACTCTTCCCGAATAGCGATCCAGTGCTGATCTTCATCTTCTTCCTGCTCTTCTCGCTCAGTGTACTCTCCTTTGGCTTTTTCATGAGTACGCTCTTCTCCCGTTCGCGTACAGGTTCTTTCGCTGGAATGGTGCTCTTCTTCTTCATGTACTTTGTGTCGAGTGGGTTCTCATCGACATCGTCAATTGGTTCCAAGACTGGAGCTTGTTTGCTTCCACCTGTGGCGTTGGCTTTCGGAGTTCAGACACTGGCTACAGCAGAGTCGACGGGTGTTGGTATGAGCTTCGCATCGTCCAGTACAGTTGTCAACAATTTCAAGTTCGGGTCTGCAATTGGGATGCTCTTCTTCGACATTTTCCTTTACACGATTGTTGGGCTGTATCTCGAGCGGGTGATTCCGCGTGAGTACGGCACTGTCGAGAAATGGTACTTCCCGTTTCAGCCCAGCTATTGGATGAACGCTGTACGCTCGAGGAGTAGCAAGAGCAAGGTCAATGACGTAGCAAATAATGTTGTCAACGGTAGCCATGCCATACTGGACATCCAGAATCCCAACATGGAGGAAGCCAGCGAGGATTTACTCCACCAAGAGCGCTCGGGTGAGGCTCTTGTGATCCGAGATATCAAGAAGGAGTTCCCCGTACCGGGAGGAGTCAAATACGCTGTTCGTGGCGTAAGTCTTGCCATGTACAAGGACCAGATCACGTGCTTGCTGGGTCACAATGGTGCTGGTAAAACCACGCTCATTTCGATGCTCACGGGTATGATCGCGCCTTCGTCGGGAGATGCATCATTCCGTGGACTGTCACTCATGCACGACATGGGAGAAATTCGTCAATCCTTGGGGCTCTGTTTCCAGCACGACGTGCTTTACGGTGAACTCACAGTCGAGGAACACTTGCTTTTCTATGGACGAGTGAAGGGCTATCGCGGTGCTGCACTCCGAGAAGAGGTGAATACCAAGATCACCGAAGTGGGGCTTACTGAAAAGCGCCACGTGTTTGCTGGTTCTCTCTCGGGCGGCATGAAGCGAAAGTTGTCGGTTGCCATTTGTTTGCTGGGCGACAGCTCACTGGTGTTTCTGGACGAGCCCACGAGTGGTATGGACCCTTACAGTCGACGCAGCACCTGGGAGATCCTGCTTAACAACCGTGCCAACCGTGTGATGGTGCTCACAACGCACTTCATGGACGAAGCTGACATTCTGGGAGATCGAATTGCCATTATGGCAGAAGGACAGCTTCGGTGCTGTGGGTCTTCCCTCTTCCTGAAGAATCGCTACGGTGCCGGATACAACTTCACGTTGGTCAAGAGTAGTGATCCCGCTGCACCTTGCAAGGAAGCGTTACTGCAGTCACTGATCACAGCTCGGGTGCCTGCAGCCAAGGTACTCAGCAATGTCGGTGCTGAAATCGCGTTCCAGCTTCCACTGGATAGTACTGCTTCCTTTCCACAGCTTTTTGAGGAACTGGACGAGAGAATGCGTGACATCGGCGTGCTGTCGTACGGCATTTCAGTCACGACACTCGAGGAGGTGTTCATCAAAGTGGCCGAAGCCAGCGACGAAGCCAACCAGCACACGCTTAACAAAAACGGCGCCAGTGCCAACGCCGCTGATGGTGCTTTGCCACCAGGTGGTCCATCCATCGCAAACTTAACTGGCATCACCATGTTTCTCGTACACTTGTCGGCGCTGTTGCTCAAGCGTTTCCGGATCGCAAAGCGTGATCGCCGCGTTATTATCTTCAGCGCTTTGTTACCCGTGACACTGCTTGCTGCCGGATTTATCATCTTGAAGACCAGCGCACTCACGCGATCCGATGTAAAACTTGCGCTTAGTACCGAAGACTTCGAGACTAAATTGCCCAGTGTACCATACTTTTGCGAAGCTGACGGTTCTCAGTGGTGCTCCAAGACTTTGGCTTCGCTCTTTACCGGTGGCGAAGCCTCCCCCTTCACAAGTACCGACATTTCTTCTCCTCCATACACAAAATGGCCGACTTCGGTGTTCAATGTGAGCTACGCAGAAGCAGATCTCGCAAGTTCAAGCAATCCTCATAGCAACGAGTATTGTCTGCGTATAAGCGACAAGATTTATCAGCGCGCCTTTGGAAAGACCGACGATGAAATGACCAAGGTCACGCAAACTCCCGTGAAGGGCCAATACGGTGGCTATCTTGTCCATGCCTCTGGAACTGAGCAAATGTTTGGTTATCACCTCTTCGTGAACACGACCGCAGCGCATGGAGCTGTCATCTTCAAGGCCTTGATGGACCAAGCTCTATATCGCTTCATGGCAGGAGGAGATACTGACGTGACGCTCAAGGCAAACACGTACCCTCTGCCCATGACAGCAGCTACACAAGCGCTCTTTGGGTCGTTCCTGGCATTTACAGCGTGCATCTTCATCGTCATCGCCTTCGCTTTCTTCCCAGCTTCCATTGTCGGGTTCCTCGTGAAAGAAAAACAGTCCGAACACAACTCCAAGCACCAACAGCTTGTTTCAGGTGTGAGTCTACCAGCGTTTTGGCTGGCTAATTATCTCTGGGACTTGTTCACGTACATTGTCCCGTTCATCGCAGCGATTGTGCTCATCCAGATCTTTGACATCGCAGCTTTTACTGGCAATGACTGCGTGAGCTGCACGGGCGAGACATTCTCTGCTATTGTGCTGCTCTTCATCCTCTTTGGACTTGCCATTTGCCCATTCACGTACTGCCTCTCGTATTTCTTCAAGGAACACGCATCTGCTCAAACGTACACCATCATGACCAACTTCCTGTTGGGTGTGGTGTTGATGGTGGTCTCCTTTATCTTGGACGTTGTGAGTGACAGCAGCAGCGACGCGAACAAAGTGCTCAAGTTTTTTTGGCGCCTCAGTCCGCTCTTCAATCTGGGGAGTGCACTGCTCAACCAGTGCCTCAGTGAGATTGGGGCTGCGTTCGGACGGACCTCGGAGCCGATTAGTCCTTTCAAGATGGATGTCATGGGGTGGGAGCTGCTGTACTTGGCTCTGGACTCGATCATCTTCTTCACCATTGCCGTCGGTATCGACTTCTTGCTCAGCTTCCCCAAGATCAAAGCCGCTATCTTCAAAGACCCCGTTCTAAAAGATGCACCGTATGAAGAGGACGAAGATGTGGCCCGTGAGGCTGAACGTGTACGAAATGGTGGGGCCGACGGCGACGCTGTGAAGCTACTAGGGATCCGTAAAGTGTACAAGGGCAATAAAGTGGCCGTGCGCAATTTGTCGTTTGGTCTTCCCAAGGGCGAATGCTTCGGCTATCTGGGTATTAACGGCGCTGGAAAGACCACCACAATGAAGATGATGACTGGTGATATTCTCCCGACGTCGGGCAGCGGGACACTTGGTGGCTTCGACATCCTGAGCGAGCAACTGGAGGTACGTCGTCTGATCGGCTACTGCCCGCAGTTCGACGCTCTCTTTGAGCTGATGACAGTGCGAGAGCACCTTGAGTTGTTTGCTCGCATTAAGGGCGTGGCGAGAGCGGATCTGAACAACGTGGTGAAGTCCCTCATGCACCAAATGAACTTGGACGACTTCGAGAACAAGCTGGCTGGCACGTTGAGTGGCGGCAACAAGCGCAAGCTCTCCGTCGCTATCGCCCTGATCGGATCGCCTCCCATTATCTTCTTGGACGAGCCCTCGACAGGCATGGATCCGGTCTCTCGTCGCTTCATGTGGAACGTCATCGCTGCCATTTCCACACAACGGAAGGAATCGACGATCATCCTCACCACGCACAGCATGGAAGAGTGCGAGGCGCTGTGTACTCGTGTTGGTATCATGGTGGGTGGTCGACTGCGTTGTCTTGGCAGTGTGCAGCACTTGAAACATCGCTTCGGTGATGGCCTCATGCTCGAATTGAAGCTTAAAGGGACACCGACACACGACATTGCAGCCCGCGTAGCGTCCGTATTCGGCGGTAGTGCTCCGACGACGACATTCCCTCGAGAAGAGCTGCGGGCCAAATGTGAGGCGCTTGGTGATGCATCCTGGGCAGATAAGGTTGTGATGAACCATGCCACCGGGTATGCATTGGCCGCGGCGCTGGAGCGCGATGGAACGTTGCGACTGGGCATGCTTTGCGCGTGGTGGGCTGCTGAGGAGCGATTCCTGTCGCTGGATGAATTCTTGCGCGAAAGCTTTGCTGTTAACGCCAACACTGGTGTGAAGCTTCTTGAACGGCAGAATGATCTGTGTCGCTATAAGCTCACGGGTCAAGTCCCGCGGCTGGCGAGCGTGTTCCGATGCGTTGAAGGCAGCAAGCAGCAGCTAGGAATCCGCGAGTACGCTGTCTCGCAGACCACACTTGAGCAGATCTTCAACAACTTCGCCGGCCAGCAGAGCGAGGAGAAGGGCGTGGCACGTGGTATCGGCGGCTAGACACGTCAAACATAACCAATTCATACTCATCAATTGATTCTTCTCTAAAAGAAATTATTGACGCGCGTTCAAAATAATCGATTATCTTGAGGAGGAGCTTGGAAACGAAATGCGTCCTGGTGCTCGTCTATCGCCAACGTTCTTGTCTAGGTATTTACAGGTCCGCAGGGATCACGCAGTTGCCGTACAGAGCCTCGTAAGTCTCGCGTTCGCGACTGTAACATTATGCACAAGCGAATAAATTGTAAGCGAATATAGCAATAACATCCCCACAACGAAGATACGTACATGAGCGAGTCACTGCCGTCGGCACGCAGGAGAACCTCAGGTGCACGGAGCTTGCCATTGTACTGGAATCCCATCGAGTGCGAGTGAGCACCAGTGTCGTGGATGACAAACAGGTCGCCCACCTGCGCCTTGGGCAGCGAACGGTCTTTGGCGAACCAGTCGTTGTTCTCGCACAGAGTACCCACAACGTGTGAAGGAGAAACCTCCTCGTTCGCGCGAGCCGGGATGGAAATGTGGTGAAAAGCGCCATACATTCCAGGTCTCATCAGATGAGCCATACAAGCATCAACACCGTAGTAGCGACCGTACGTCTCCTTGATGGCCTCGCAGCGCGTGACCAACCAACCGAACGGGCCAGTCATAAAGCGGCCGTTCTCCATGCACAATCGAGGCAACGTCGTGAGTCCGTGCTCCTTCATAGCTTCGTCGAAAACCTCGCGCAGCATCTTAGCAATAGCCTCAACGTTCACGGGCTCCTGGTCCTCACGGTACGGGATACCGAGACCTCCACCGATGTTCATGAACTCGAACTCGATGCCGAGCTCCTTCTTGAGCTGCACGATGGTGTTGAAGAGCACCGTGACAGTCTCGCGCCAGTAATCCTGGTTCATGACGCACGACCCGGTCATCATGTGGATGCCGAAACGCTTGGCACCAGCCTGCTGCGCCTTACGGTAGGCATCAACGATCTGAAAGGGAGGCACACCGAACTTGGCATCGGGACCACCCAGCACGTTGGATTTGGTCTCCGAGTCGGTGCGACCGAGGCCTGGGTTGAGGCGGAAGCTCATGAGTTCGGGGCACTTGCCACGCACAGCCACAAGGCTGTCGACGAGCGACACATCGTCCAGGTTCATGATGACACCCTGGTCAAAGGCCGTGGCAAGGTCCTTCTGCGCAGTGAAGTTGGACGTGAAGATGACCTGGTCGCCCGGAACACCCAGCTCCTTCACAATGTGAAGCTCGGCCGAGGAGCTGCAGTCCATGCCGCAGCCCTCCTGGTGCAGCAGCTTGAGGATAGCCGGGTTAGGCAGCGCCTTGACAGCGTAGAACTGCTGAAAGTCCGGGAAGTGCGCGCGGAAAGCGGATAGCAAGCGACGAGCGTTGTCGCGGATCAGCTGCTCATCGTAGAGCTGCAGCGGGGTGCCGTAGGTCTCAGCAAGCGCGTCCAGGCGCTGCAGTGCGGACGTGGGGAGCGGCAACGGCATGGTCTTGGGTCGGAAGAGAGTTGAGGTGTGAGTTGTCCACGCATTTGCCACTTTGACACCTAGCCAATCAGAATGTAGCAAACAGCTCTTCCAATCAGAGCAAGGGATGAGCTTAGAAATGTTTCTAAAATCCAATTATTGTAAAACCGTCGGATAATTTTTTTAACTTGTTGTCAACTAAAAATATACAAATAAAAATATATTTTTCCTTGGACAACAATTTGTGTGACTTGTTTATTTTTTTTTTTGTCGACGGATTTCGTGCAATCTGATTGGCTCGGATGGCATTCAGACGAAAAAACCCCATCCAAATTTTGATGGGTTTTTTTCGTCTGAATGCCATCCTGACCAATCAGCATGCGTCACGACGAGGTTTTGGAACTAAGTTGAATGCCAACCAAGCATATGTTATTACGACCCAAAATTGGTCTCTTTTGAGTTGGTTTCGAAATAAACCATCAGTTGGATAACATTGAGACGATAAAACCCATTCAAAATTTTAATGGGTTTTTTTCGTCTGAACGCCATCCTACGGCAAGTTGACATTTTCATCGAAAGTTCTAACAAGTTCGTTGAGTATGGCTGGAAGCCAGCCAGGATGTTTTTCAGTGTGATCTGTCGTCAACATGTACGGCTGCGAATGGCCATTCGCAGCCGTACACAGAGAAGTACATGCAAGGAAAAAAAATGCTTGAAAGCGGCACTTCCGTCTCGACCCGCATGGGTGCCGCAGTGATTTCACGGCCTCCAATTCCATACCTGCATTCCTACAATTGTATCCATTCAGCAGCGCTGTTGGTCCCATGTTACGCTCTGTTTCGCTGCCTTTTTTTCGTAACATGGCTGCACTACGTCACCAAGCTCAACAAGAAATCAAAAATGCACAGGGATCAATTCTTGCCTTGTAATGGGCTTGCGAAGCCACCACTGCGCTGCCGACGTCATGTATATTGTTCAAGAACTGTTGTAGTATTAGTGTTACCATTACGATGGAAGTGAGACCCTACATTGGCGATAAGAAAATACACTTGGGCCAGCCTGGGCGGGTTCGAAGGCTCACCTGCCTCCGCTCCCGCGATGGTTCGTTGCACTCGGAGACGGAAAAAAACAACGCTCGTCTCGCCCTGCCGCTTGCTTGCTCCTTCCACTGACGGATTGACTCAACTCATTTACAGCGTCTTCTTCTCAGCCTCGACGGCCTTGGGCTTCCGCGAGCTCAAGCAGTAGTTCACGACGAAGAAGTTCATAAAGAGCCAGAACAGCGACTGTACGTAGATGAGGTACATGACAGAGATCTTGTACGGCATGCCGGGGCACGAGCGCGAGACCATGAGGTAGCCCTGTGCGTTCATCAGAAGGAACTGGATCATCTGGACCGTCGTCAGGTACGGCTTCCACCAGATCTTGCGCGTGTGCGAGCTCACGAAGTAGTACATATACATGATCGCGTGCACGCCGCCGTTAAGTACGATAGTCATGTAGAGGTCGCCATCGTACGAGGTGCGGAAGTTGGCCCAATAGCACTAGACAAAATGCATCCAAGTTAGTTCCTTGTGAACACGATGGCCACGAGACAAGCACATCATTTCAAGTAGAGTAGAAAATACTTACGAAGAAAACGGTGACGTGGTGGTACACGTGCAGCACCGAGAGTTGCTTCCACTTCTTGCCCATAACGATAAAGAACGTGTCACAAAAGTCGAGCACCTTGGATAGGTAGAAGATGTACATGAGGTTGCCCATGACGGGGTTCTCGTGGTTAAAAGCATTGCACGGGGTAGCCGAGTAGTCCTGCAGCGGCACCATGTCAGATAACGGACTCCTGGTGGTTATAGATCTCGGTGCAGGGTACGTACGTTGCGGCGGGCCTGCAAAATGGCCTCGACGGTCATATACGAGCACAAAACGACTTGGATGGGGTTGTAGATGAACTGGAGTGGGGCCGTGTTGAGCGCGGGCATGCCAGATTTCATGACGAGCTGCAGAAGGCACATGTGCAAGCAAAACAATCAGCACCAGCGCTCATTTCGCTGCATTCGAGGCGCACCAGCAAGAATGAAGACGCAAGCGTACCGTTCCCACCACCACAAAGGTGAGGTAGCCGATGCATACCGCGAAAACCGTGCCAAAGTCGGCAAGGTAGTAGTCCTGCATGGGCGAGAGGCGGTAGCGCAGGGTGGGGTCGACCCAGTCCATGAGCATGACATCCATGCCATCGGCCCACTGCTTGTAGCTCTCGAGGAGTGCGCTGGCCATCGCTATTGGAGCTGGAGTTGCTGGTTGAGTCTTGCGAGGTGGCGGGCGATCAAAAGCGGAAGTGACTCGCTCACGCAAGGGGGCCAAGGCCGCAAAGGTTTGGCATGATACCGGTCACTCGGCTGGCGGCCATTCAAAGCGCACGTCGAAGGTGTCAGATTATCGGTTCTGGCAGGTGCCCCTGATTTCGCCTGCACATTCACTTGTCCTTTGTATTCTGTTTTGACAAGCAGCACCACTGCGTATCCGTTACGAAAGGGGTATCAGATGTTGAGGTCTTAAAGAGCAGAAACGGGGCTGTTTGGATACAGCGCCGGGTCAATGGCCCACTCCTCAACATCAACTCTGACACGTCGTCGCGAGCACCTTGCTCAGTACCGCTGCCTCTAGCAACGTCAAAGCTTTGTGTGGAGGACGAGTGCAGGTTCGTGTGCGGGTGTGTTCCGCCGTGCTTGCAGTGCAGCGACACCGTGGAGAAAATGCCGCACCAGGTGCGGGTATTAACAGCTTCCACGGCACCGCTGCAAACGAACGGCGAAGCAGGTTGGAAGAGCAAACGTCGTGTCGCACTGGAGGAATGAATCCACCGGGTACAGGCCTCTTTGCTGCCGCGCCGCTAGCGAAGGAACAGGCTGTGACAGAGATGGATCCCTTGTGCTCGCTGCTTCGGTTGTTGCCAACTTGTTGGGGTCTCTGTGACCCAAGTCGGGCCACACTATGTAAAATTGAAATGGAACAGCCGGCGCGATGGGTACAAATAACTGGCGATTTCTGCACACGAAAGGGGTGTAATCGAAACAAGCGAACAAGGTGTGCGCCAACTACAAAGTGATTGACATGCTTAGTCTAGAGACCTCTAAAGCAAGCCCAGGCGCAGCATTAGTTTTTGTGCAAATGTTGGATCTCTGGTAAAGAGAAACTAGCGCTATGATGAGTACACTTGTGGTGCGATTCTCTACTCGATGTGTGGTGCTTGCTGTAAAAGTGTCCCAATGGGGTGGGTGGCACTCTCTGATTGGCTGGTGAACGTCGAGCATAGATCATCCACGCTCGTTTCAAGTAGATCATCCACGCTCGTTTCAAGATCCGAAAACCGCCAAGTTGAAGTGCCTCAAATGGATTTCACTTTGCATCCGCTGTCTTATCAAGTATATTAATACCAGTGCCTCCAACGACTGCCTATCAAGCAGAAATACTCTGCCAGATTTTGAAGTTGATGCCATCCAAACATAAACGCCGCCGGTCGACTACCGCGCGTTCTGGGAGATCGATTCGCAATGTGTACGTCACGTCACGCTCCAAGGCTTGGCGCTACTCAGATTACCACACGCCGGATGAAAGAAGAAGCTAAATACTACATGTAGTAGTAGCTGGCAAGCCGACGCGTGCCACGCTCTGCAATGATGAACCAGCCTTCGCAAGGCCTTCGAATCATCCTTCCAATGATGCGACAAAAAGAACAACGGATCAAACAAGACGAAACTTCAGCAAGGATACATTCATCCTGACCACGAACGGGTACACTTTTCAGCTGATAAAGGCCGCGGAGCAGTTTCCTACTCCGGCGGCGTTGTATTGGTCTCAAAACGCTTGCATACAGCTAGCAGCAGTCCCCAGCATCTCACTTCTCTCTCTATTGCGTCTTCTTCTTGTTAGACGACTTGCGCGGCTTCGAGCAGTACGACTTGATGAAGAAGTTCATGAACAGCCAGAAGAGCGACTGGATGTAGATGAGGTAGATGACGGGCACCTTGTGGGGGAAGTTCTCGCAGGAACGCGACACCATAAAGTATCCCTGCACGTTCATCGTGACGAACTGGATCAACTGCATGGCCGTGAGGTACTTCTTCCACCAGATGTCACGCGTGTGCGCGCTCACGAAGTAGTACATGTACATGATCGTGTGGATGAAGCCGTTCAGAATGACCGTGGCGTAGATGTCGCCGTCGTAGGCCACGCGGAAGTTCATGAAGTAAATCTGTAGGTCACAGTAACAACGAGTAAACAGTATGTTAGAAGTCTTTACCACAGATACGGGATGTGAACCGAGTACTCACCGCGAAGATTGTCAGGTGGTGGTACACATGCAGGAAGGAGAGCTGCTTCCACTTCTTGCCAAGGATGATGAAGATCGTGTCAAAGAAGTCCAGGATCTTGGACAGATAGAACATGTACAGCACGTTGCCCATGACGGGCTTCTCCGCGTTGAACGCGTTGCACGGAGTGGCCGAGTAGCCCTGGAATTCGTGAAGCCACACGACAAAAATGAGTTGCAGGTTCACATGGGCAAGAGATCAAAATGACTAGCCACGGTCGAAGCATCAACTGAGAGGTGGATGGACGTACGTTGCGGTAGGCGAGGATGCCGGCTTCCATGCACATGTACGAGCATAGCACGACCTGCAGCGGGTTGTAGATGAACTGCAGCGGACTGGTCTTGATGGCCGGGACACCAGCCTTCATCACAAGCTAAAGGGGATAAACGATTCGAGCAGCATCCTAGTTAGACCAGCTGTACCACCCAAATGTAATCAGAGCTCGATCGCAGACGAACTCACCGTGCCGATGACAACGAAGGAGACATAGGCAACGCAAATGGCGAATGCCGTGGCGAAGTCAGCTCCGGGCAGGTCCTTCATGGGCGACAGCTTGTACTGGCCAGAAGGGTCGGCCCAGTCCAGGAAGAGCGTCTCCTGGACGTCAGCCCATTGCTTGTAGCTAGCCCAAAGTTCAGCGGCCATTGCGGATCGATTGCAAGCGAAAGGTGCGTCTGCGTGCCACGGCTCGAATTGCGTTCTGGCAGGGAAGATACCCACCAGCCACACAATCCGGGCCCCCATGTTAGGGACCATCTATATCACTCTATGACTATTGGCTGAAACTCAGTTTCATCATTTGGTCCAGCCTGTGACGTACATTTTTTTGAAAAATCAGTAAGAGTGATTATTATAATATTGACACCAATTAGCAAAAAAAAAGTTCTATTAATAGTTTTTGAAAAACTCAATTGTAATGGACCAAATTTGACAAATATTGGTGCTATTGTTTTTGTGCGAAGACTTTCCCGACCTCACTGTTCTAACTTGAAGCACTAACTTGTACATTGTAGAAAACGAAAGCTGCATAACTGTGGGAGAAATGCAGGGTATCCTGGTCGAATGTGAAGAATGCTGGAGGATACGGTAATCGAATTCGTGTTGGCCTAGTTTTGCCAAATGGGTACCAGTAGGTGTGTTTTAAACTGAGAAAACTTAGCGCTTCTTGTCAGTTTTTGTAGTCCGGATTATAATAACCTAGGTTGCGGCACGAGCACGCGTGTTCGTATTTTTCTATGCTCGCTGAGTAGTGACGCAGAAGCTCTCGCAGTTTTTTTGTTTTCTGGGCAGGGTTTGGAACTAACTGTTTAGATTTCATAAACAAAAGTTTAATTTATAACCCACCCCATAGTGTCAACATTTTGTCAAAAATTAACTTCAATGAAAAGGTACCAGTTGGCTGTTGCGAACTTTGCACAACAAAAATAATTCGCGTCTCAAGGAAACAGGCGACGGTGGTCATGCGGTACTCTTCGAGGCTGTTAATGCTAGCTCTAGCTGCACAAAGTGTCGTCTCCGAGGTGGAGGTGTGCTCGTTGCCTGCCAGAGCGTTATACGTATCAGATGGCAACAAGCTTATGGCGTGCGCTGCGAGTGGCTCTTCAGCGCTCTCGACCCGGTGCCAAACTGCGTGCAGCTGCAGACGACTCGAGAACGACCAGAATGTGTACGGCGTGTGTCTCAATATCAGCGTGAGCTTCGAGTGCGACGCTGCAGAGAACGCAACGCAATGCACACAAGGTGAGAACTGCGTTAGTGCATGGTGTTGGTGGTTATTACAACTCGCTCAAGGTTTATCGTTCTCGTTGTTGTCAGCATCTGGGTCATCAAATTTAGGTGCAACAGAATCTACGTCGGCGAGTGCTGCAGACATTGCAGGTGCGTTTGCCAGCGACGACAACAGTGGTGGTGGCACATTAAAAGCGTGGCAGTGGGTGCTTATCGGATTGGGGATTGCACTCGTGGTGGGTCTGGTGATCTTCATCTTCAACTGGTTCAAGCATCGCCCACAACGTGGTGATAATCGCAGAGAGGTGGTGCAGTCGCTGGAGCAGAGTCGTTCACAGCCCAAGGACGATGTCGACATGTTGCCTGTTGCACTCCGCGAGAGTCAGGCAAGAACTGCAACGAGTAACCGTGAGAGTGCAGCGCGAAGTACTACCCGTTCGCATGATACGAATCCATCCCAAATATCAGGCTTTTCAGGTGGAAGCTACCGTACCTATGCTGGTAACCCCATGAGCAGCACATTGACGGACACGGAGGTCGTGGCTCAGCATCAGGAGCGTGCGTTTTCTCCCATCAGCGATTCTGCCCATTCTGTGGGATCATCCGACTACTCCCAAGGCGTCGATACGAATGCGACGCCAAATACTTCGCTACTGGGACCCACTCGCGGGCAAAGCAACAGCAGTGACTCAGAAGCATACCCGTCTTTTAGCAGCTACTCTCTCTCAAGTGAAATGGACTCGTTCTCCAGTGAACTGACCGTTGAAGGCTCCGAGATGGAGACTAATGAGAGCGCTCCATATCCACGCAAGAAGTCTATTGAGTTTTAAAATGGCAAATGGACTGAGAACTATTTAGGCACGAACTCCAGGAAACCATCTTTAACATATAGGCTCCGTCTCGTCCTGAGCTCCAGTTCTCGATACTCCATTGTTGAAGAGCTAAATATGCACGTTAGCACTTCTTGTCCTTATCCGCGTGCAAACCAAAATGGAATTTCGCTGAATAGCTTTATTTTTTCTTAGCTCAAGCTAAAGATGGTGTCAGCAGTGCGCTAGACTGGTTGGTATTATGGGGCGGTTGACTTGCTCGTTGGTTTGCTCGTTGAGCGGTAGAGCCGCTGTTCGCCCTCAATCTCCAATCTTCTCTCCAGTGCTCGTTTCGCAGCCCACGTCGCTCACAGTTCTACCTGCTAGCAATGGAGTCGCGTTTGTCCGGAACGAGCAGCATGAAGAGCATGAAGATTTCGATGGAGAGTGAAAGGATGTTTGCCGATATCGAAGATGAAATGCAAGCTCAGTCTCCTTCGAGGGAAGTCCGTCGCTCATCCTCGCGCATAATGTCCCCAAGCAATTCCAACACGTCTGTCTCCAACGGTAACCGTTTGAGTGTCAAGGATCAACTGTATTCACTCGAGTGCAAGGTACAGTCCCATGAAGACACGATTCAGAAGCTCATGTCGATTCACCAGGCAGACAAGACATTGCTCTTGACCAAGATCGAGGAAATCACGGAGCGCACCAGTGAGGAGCTCCACAAGCTTCGCATTGACTACCAGAAGAAGCTTAACACCGCTAGCGAGGAGATTGAGCGCCTCAACAAGTGTCTGAACGTCCAACGTGGCCATATCACCACGTTGCAGGAACAGTGCCAGTCCCTGCACAAACATGTCGTGCAGGTCGACGACGACGTCACCAAGCTTGCCACTGAGGTGCTAGGAGAGTAATATATCGTGTGCTAAACTCGAGCGATCTGCATACACTAGTTGAACCCTTCATACCTGCACCAAATAACTAACAATATATTGCTCTTAACGCTAGCCCGAGTTCATTCGGAGTCCATTAGCTGAAGCAAAGATCGCATCATTTCCGCAGAGATATCGGATTCCTTGGCAGCGTTTACGCCAGATACGCGAGGGTCCGACAACAAGTCACTTAGCCGGCGTCGAGTAGATTGCGTCGCGAAGAAGGCTTCTTCGACGATGGCGATGAAGATATTCAGGACCACATACATGAAGAGTGAGATAAACGAGTACAAGAACACCTTCCCGGATACGGTAAATTGGTGCAGTTCCATTGCGTCAAAAGTGTCCATGATAATGTCTCCATTCATGAGCGAGAAAAGAGAAATCATCGAAGCACTCAGCGTACCGAACTCTTCGATTTTGTTTCCGAAGTATATCGTCCCGAAAAGGGCATATCCAAAGAAAATTGGGAATACACCCAATAAAAACTGCAACACGCGAGGTGTTCCCCATTTGAGCGTTAAGACAATCGAATAGATATGCTGGTTGTGCTCCAAGTATCCCACGAGAGAGCTCCAGAGCAGTAGCAACGCTGTCGCATGCAACAACCGATGCCAAAATCGAATAGGCATGTGAGCCTCCAAGAAGAGTAAACTCCACATGGTGCTCGCAAGTAGAAGTAACAGCGAGGTAAACACGATTAATTGTCTGCAGGACGACATTATTGTTAGCTACGGAGCTGCAAAATCTAGGCCAGTTGACGTACAATTCATTCATGAGTTTGAGCTTGAGCGTAAATGGAATCTCAGTCCACGATCTCAAAGGTACGTGTTGCCTAATGTAGCGGTGCGAGTTGTCGCCATCCTTCGCGTTTGTAGTGACATTGTGCAGCCCGTTGTCCAGATTCTCTCTGTCCTTGGCATTGTCTCTTAATAAACCTCTGGCTCGTGCCATGCTAACAAAAATACGGTTAGACGAATTGAGGAGACCCGAAGTATGTATCGGATACGTACACTTGGAATGACCGCCGCAGGGCCTTGAGGCTGAGCATAATGTATAAAATCGAAACTACTGCAACAACCACATGCATCCATACAAAGCTCTGCCTGGCCGTAGTCCAGAATGGACGTGGATGTGTGCTTGCACAGCGGGAAACTTCGCAGTCCTCCAGCTCAACATGAATCTGAGCGCTCTCGATGACTTCAAATTTCACATTCACTTGCCACTCGAAGCACTCTTCGTAAAAATTTCCGAACTGGTGGTCACGCAACGGAAAGGAAAACTTGAGGGCGCGTAATGATCGAAATAAATGTTTTTTCTGCCACAATGACATTGCTGGGTCAAAAGGTCCGACACTCTCGTCGTCCTGCGAGACGAGGTATTCTCGCGTTTCTAAATCGCCATGAGGTAGAACTCGATCGACTATCAGCTTCAGTGGTTGGACTTCGCCAGACGAGGTGCGCAAATACTCGTAATTGGCGACTGAGTCGTTTCCGATCGAGAAATAGGCATCTCGCAAGAAGTGTACCGCCGTCATCGTGCGATTGATAGTGTAAAAATCCCGCTGGAAGCGTGGTCTGCTCAGTGAATATTAGCGAAATTGGTGAGAAATTGCCGTGCATGTACAAGTTATTCAATGGGGGCACGCACACGACGCCGATGTCCGCAGCAGGAGGAAGAAAGAAGAATGCCCTGAACGTACAGCAATACAAGTCAGCTAGCTACCTACAAGCAAAATAAATTAAGCGCTCAACGCACCAGTTGCGATGTGAAGCACGCATGTAGGCGGCATTCTGCGCGTCGTAGAGCTGCATCTGCGCAAATGTGAGCAGCACCAGCGCTATGTGCAGCATCAATTTGTACGGGAATCGGCCGTGAGCGGCCCATTTTTCCCAAGGCGACAGCACCAGCCGCTCCACTGCACCCATCGATGAAGCGTTCTTCGGTCGATCATCGTTGTCGTCGTTGAGCAACCCGCGCCGCAGCTCTGCTTCGATCTCCTCGTCGGAAGACATGAACGTCACTTTGGATCTCTAAAAATCAGAATTGCGATGTGAAAAGCAGAAAACCTATCAACCCTCATGAAGCATGAGTTTCGGTAGTTGAGCGTTTGAGAGAAGCACTCACTGATTGACGACAGCGGCAACAAGATGCGGCAGGGGACGATGACCCCAATCAGAGCTGGCAGACAAACGCTGGGGACGGTAGCTATAGCCGCGACGTCGTTCCAGACGACGTGGATGCTGGTGCGCGCGGTAGAAACCCCGCTGGGGAGCGTCGAGGAAGACATTAACGGGGACGTGGGCGAGCAAGAACCATTCGATGCTCTGGGTGTAAGTGGCGACGCTGTTACTCCGACGTCTGCAGATATTCCTGGCACACAGAAGACGAACGTTAATGCGGAGGCGTTGATTCTGGTGACTGATGCCCCCACGGCCGCGCCTATCGCAACACAAGTGGCGGCGAACGAAATGGAGAAACTGGTGAACCCCAAGAAGGAGGAAGAGGCGACATTGAACTTGGATAATGCGACTGTCAACCAAGACAAGGACGCTCCTGCTCCCGCGGAAACAGCATCTGTTTTAGAGGTTTTAAACACGGAGGCACCCACGACCGAGGCACCCACGACCGAGGCCCCCACAGAGCCGATGCCATCGACAATAGAACCTGTAGCGATCGTGGACACCACTAAAAAGCCATCGTTGCGCACACAAGACCCCGCAGTAATTTCAGACGTTGTAACGAATGGTGCCGCGGAGACACAGGCACCCGGGTACCTTAGCCAGGGCAGTAACCCGTTGGTTTTGGTCGCGCTGGCTGGCTTCTGCTGCATTTTCCTGCTACTCTGGGGACGTAAGAGACGTTCTAGCGCACCTACGAGCTCAGGTACGCCCGGAAATACCAGTTTGAAGGGACCCAAGGTGCAATACACGCAAGTGCCAGACGAGCAGCCGTTTAGCCACAGCCAGGATGACGATGATGAATACTGCGATGATTATGAGGAGGATACGTTCGCCAATGACCGCGATAATTGGGACGATTGGGAAGGTAACTCCACGCAGACTCAGGTCCCCCAGCTGAACCCCTTTATTGCAGTACCCAGTGCTCCACGCCCGACGACACCGCGGCAAGGCAACAGTAGCCCCAATCCTTTCAAGATCACCCAGCCTTTGCCTCCTCCACCACCACAGCAGAACGTGCAGCTTCAGGAAATTTCTGTTGCAGGCAAAGGCGACTTGCTTCCTTCGAGTGTCGAATCCAACAGCTCTAGCGACTCATTCGAGGTCGTAACAGATGAGGCACATGCTCCACCAACTAGCAACCGTGGTGTTACCGCTGAGGCGGAGAAGGAAGACGAGAGTGTCGATGACCTGTTCAGCGTACGTTGTGCTCGGAATATTGAGTTTGTTGGGTATTCTAGCTGACCTATGACTTTTGTATCTTTGTAGCAATTTGGCATGGTACCCACCTTTAAAAAGAGTGCAGTAGTTCCACCCCTGCCTGCAGCTACGAGCGCGGCTCCAGTTGCCCAGCCTGGAACTGCGGCACCATCTTCTTCATCGTCATTGCCTACTGCTGCTGAAGCATCGGCATTGTTTGCTGCTGAGATGGATGACGACCTGTCTGCTGTGGATGAATGGGGCGAAGATGACGAGTGGGTGAAAGGTATTTGATCGCTACACCATCGGTGTCAAAGTTAAACAGCATAAACAGCAACGCACATATATTTCAAATCGCTTTAATGATCTATGTACAGCGGGGTGGTGAAAGGAGCAACGACACTATACTTGCCTCAATGCTGGACCAGAGGTAGTGGTGAGGCTCATAGGGGTGTCTTCGCTCGCATAAGAAGCAGACACGGGAGTGCCACTTTGCTGTTGCTGAAGAAGAGCCAGCTCGCTGGTTGGAGCCTTGCTTGGCTCAAGACTCAACCCTCGCAGGCGAGTAGCATCATTAATGTCGAGCCCTCCACCACTTGAGTTGCTCTCGCGACGAGCGTATCCGGGAATAAGCTCTGGTGGGCCTTCCCACAGTTTGTTTAGAATTCCACGTCGCCATCCCACGATTGCCAGCAGACCGAGCGTACAAGGGACTAGGTACATCAGCGCTGGCTGTCCACTACCCGTTGTCACAACGGCGATATTCGCCAAAAGAAGTCCAATAGTATAGCCCCACATGAGTAAACAGAAAAGACCTCGGCGGCATGGGTAGTGCTGCTTAGCACCGCCGAGCTCTGCTCCTGACATGTCCAGATCCCGGTTACCCGCCGCAGAAGAACCGTTCAAGGCATCGCTTATTGGGTGTCGACCAAACATCTTGCCGTGGGGAGGTGACAAACGACCAAACAATTGACCACGTGTAGCATAGTCGTAGCGTGCACAGAAGACTAACAGCAAACCAGGTAGCACGATGTCACCTAGACCCAAAAGGGAATATCCTGATCGCCAATCCAGCACCTTGGGGACTCGAAGTAAGATTGGCATCCACTCAGAGCGACAATCATGCTGTGTATCGGTCGGGTACCGCAGACAGTAGCCGCTGAAGACTCCACCCGTGGCAGTGCTCTGCGCGCCACCTGTGGCCACCTTAATCATGACGCTCTCCTTGAAAATGTAGGGTGAAATGAAGACCATGAAGACATCGTACATAAATACCAGCACGAGTAGCACCGTGGCCACCTTGAGATTGGGTAGGCGAGCAGTCCGGAGGAACACGAGGCAGAAGCAGACACCAAATAGATCTTGAAAGATCCATGAGTACGACTGGAAGCGCGCCAAAAACCAAAAGAGCGTGATCCCGAACGATAATGCTAGCGCTAGTAAATCCCCCACACTCCACGCTGCGGGCACCAGAAGGTCTTCCCATTGCCACATGACGTCGCGCCACGGTAACTTATGTAAGAAATTCACTGGAAGTCGTCGCATGAGCGGTTCCCAGATTACCTGGAAAGTAGCAGATACGGCGCCGATGCCGAAAAGAACCACCACCACAATCACCACATTAACGAAAAATAGCAGCACGAGGAAGCCTGAACCGACCACCAAGAATGCCAGGGCATGCCAGGAATTCAGGTCAAGCTGTTCCTGCTCTGGGGCCTGCTCGTCATGTTCTTCGTACGCCACTCGAGCTTGGGCGATAGCGTCTGAAGAAGTGGCATCAGCAGCAATTAGTGCTGCCTTTAGTTGCGCCTTTGTACGCTCGTAGGCAGCACCCTTATACGACCCAACCAGCACAGTCGCACACGCAACGATCCAGAGAATCACTTGCGCAGGGTCCATCACGGGAGGATCGCGTTCGTACACGGAAATCAGCAACTGACCGTCCTCGTTCTCGCTCCCAGTCGCCAGCATCTCTTTCAGCGAGTCACCATCGGCGATAGAAATTCGTACAACCACAATATCATTTACCAAGCTCTTGTCGGTTACGACATCCGTAGTGCCAAAGCCCATGAGGTCAGGGATGTCCCAGGCGCAGCAGACCTGCTTGTTCGGTCCACCCGACGGCACACACATGTGTGATGCGCATTTGCTGTTACCCCTGCATGAGCGCACACCCACGTCGTCTTCCCATGACGGAGACGTAAAATCAGTGATATCGGCGTTCCAGGCAGCCTTGCCAGAGCCGCGGGAGCAACTGAATTCCATCTGCTTCTCCTCTTCAGTAGCGTCCACTTTACTGGAGCGGTTGTAGAGCTGCTCGAGCGTATCTGTGACAATGAGAACGGCTGCCCCAAGTTCCTGCGCGTAATAAGCCTTCTCCGCGAAGGTGCAGCCACCGCGGTCCACAAGCAAAACGAAGGGCTCATCTGGCAGTCCCAGCAACGCCGCGCTAGCAGGACCAGATAAGCTGGAGGCGGACATGTTGCCGCTGCTGGTAGTATTCAGCAGCTCCTGCTTGGACATGCAGCCATAACCGTTGCCAAGTCCTGTTGCATTGTACACGAGCGGATAGAACGCGTGTTTCTCGCCGTCCTTGAGTTTTTGCGCCTCGAGTGACGCCCCCCAGTCCTCCTCCGCGGCGCTCGATGCATAAAACACGGCTTCCGACTTCTTGACGTTTACAACGGCCGACAGGATCGAGTTCGCCGGGTTCGTTGCCGCACAGGACACCACCACTAGAGCAGACAGCAGGAGTGCGCGCACGAGAGGCGCCATAGCAGAGACCGACTCTATGCAAGGCCTTTTGCTACAGTAATAAGGCAGGGGAGCCTTAGTGCTAATAAGTGAGCAGCGAAGTGTGCGGTACGCTACGGCCAAACGACCGCTTCTGAACAGAAACGAGTTCAGCACCGCACGGTGATACAGGAGGAGGTGTCACCGATAAAGTTTAGTAAGTACAGTGGTTTTTGGTGTTTGGCCGCCGACTACCTCCATCCTAATCTTGGCACAGTGTACCCACTGCAAAAAAGGCGGGATGTAGCAAATATCGTCCAATCCGCGCTCACCTTTAGAATTGCGCTTTTGGTGGCACCAGTCACGCGTTGTGTACTGTAGTACGAGAGACAGCAGTCGCGTTTTTTGTAGCACGAGTAGATTAAAATGGCATCATTGATAAGTATCCATATATAGATGCGTTTCGTGTTTGTCGACATGGAGATTCATACGTTATAGCAATACATGTACGTTTAAAACGCATTGATCACGCAAGAATGGTTCGTTTTTGGTGGACACTTGACCGTTGCCACGGAATGCACCCTGTTTGCCACCGTCGGGCTCAGAGAAAAACGAACGGCTGTCCAGTTATGTTCGGGAGCTGCACGATTTGTTGAAAATCGTCTCCATTTCAGCCAATCAACAACCGATAATCGGTGGTCGCTACCGCAAAAACAACCGACGTCGACGGCCATTTGAACGGAGCTTCAGCGCGCGGAAAGTGATCTGCATTCGTTTTCGCACTCCTCCTGCAGTCTTCGAGGATCGCCGACACCGACGATGGACTCGCACGCCGTAAACGCGATGGGTATGCAGGGCGGCATGTCGATGCCCATGTCAATGGCGATGGCCGGTGCGAACGGCGCCAATCCGCAAGCTATGGCTATGGGCATGAACGGTGGCATGGGCATGAACGCCTACGGCGTTCCTCAGCAGCAGCAACAACAACAGCAGCAAATGATGATGAATATGGGCCAGATGAACCAGATGAACATGGGCTCCATGGCCATGAAAATGAATCCGAATGCCATGAACCCTGCCGCTGCGGCCACTGGGGGGCCGGGCATGCAGGCGGCGGGTGGGCAGGCAAGTGCAGCCGGCGCCGATTGGCGTATCCAACTCACGCGTGAACATCGTGCGAACCTCATTGCCAAGATGTACGTGTGGCAGTTATGTTCCTTTCTTGATGATGGTTGCAATTGTCTAACGTGTTTGCTGCTGTTGTTTGTGCGATCGCAGCTACAACGAGATGGTCCGTGTGTCGGCTGACCCCGTGCCGGGTATTAAGCTCTGGATGAATGTGTCATGGTACGAACTGACGCTCTACAAGGAGTCGCGCACACAGGAGGAATACATTAACAAGATCTTCACTCGCCTGAAGTCCTTGCGTGCTCAACAGACAGACATGAACGCGGTTATGGCAGCGCAGACGCTACCTAATCAGGGTATGCTGTCGAGACTGGACTTCTCGTACTATAACACGTTGAACCTAAACCAACGTACAGGCGCCCCCGGTGCTAATGGCGGTCAAGTTGGAGGATATCCTGGCCATCAGCAGTTTGGCGGTCCTGGTGCTCATCAGCCTCAGCCCGCCAAGCCGATGGCGATGGGCGCTGGGGGTATGCCTGCAAACCCTGCGGCACCTAGCGGAGCTAACACCACACCACGGTCGGCAGCCAAACCGGAGGGAAGCGGCTCAGGCGCTCCCGGTGACATGACCGCAGAGTACTGGCGGCAGCACGCAGCTCTAAAGGCAAAGTATCACGATGATGTCGAGAAGGTGCACAGCGCATTTAAGAAGTATGTAGATCACATGAAGGGCCACGACGAGACGGAGCAGAAGAAGAAGCTGCGATATCTTCTCAGCTATGTGCAGCTGTGTGCGAGCATTCTGAACGAGGACAAGACGACGAACCCGCCGCGAAAGATTGAGGAGCTGGACAAGGTCTACAAGTACATCGTGAAAATTGTGAACCCTTATTTAAAGAAGCTGCGGACGGAGACGGATAAGCGCAGCTTTACTCCCAACGCCAGCGGCCCCAATCCTACTGGAGTGAACTCCTCTGCACCGACGAACCCTGCTGCTAGCTCTGGCGTCCCAGCGCCGGTGAATACCTCAAATGGACCCAATGGAGCAATGCTAATGCAACAAGGACAGCAGAACATGTCGCTCCAGCAAAAGCAGCAGCAGTATCTCATGCAGCAGCGCGCTCAGCAGATGCAGCAGCAGCAACAGCGAATGCAGGCTCAAGCTCGCCAGCAGCAAATGATGCAGCACCAGCAAATGATGATGCAGCAGCAGCAGAAGGGCCCAGCTCCACCGAACCAAGCGCATCTTTCTGCTCAGCACGCAAACCAGCCCAACGCACCGAATCAACCGCAAAACGGACAGCCTTCTGGTGCCCAGCAGCAGCAAACTCAGCAGAAGCAGCAGCATCTAACCCAGCCATCTCAACAAGCACAGCGCTCCCAGCAGGCCCCGAATAGCCAGCAACAGCCCTCCCAGTCTCAGTCCCAGCAGCCAGGTCCTCAGCAACCTCGCCAGGCCCAGCAGCTTCCACAGCATAACCAGCAGCCTCAGCAACAGACACAAGGTCAGCAACAGTCACAGCAGCACCAGGCTCAGCAGCAGCAGTCTCAACCTCAGACGCAGCCTCAGTCTCAGCCTCAGCAGCAAAAACCGCAGCAGCAGGCTCCCCCATCGGCACCAACATCTCGTGCGGATACCTCGTCCTTACATCTGGACGACTCGCTATACGGAGGAATGGATAGCAGCAGCTTGTTGCAGATGCCGTCCAACCTGGGATCTTCCGGTTCCTCGTCGGGAGGATTCATGAACTTCCCGAACGACCTCTCGCCCACTAATTTCTCGAGTATGGATCTGCTTGATATGGACGGCTTCATGGGGCAGGACAGCAACAGTAGCTCAGGTGCTGGACAGAACAACAGCAATAGCTCTGGAGGAAACAACACAAATTCCGGCGACGGAGGCGATTCAGACCTCATGTTCATGGAAGCACTTTGAATCCAATAGTCTTTGCGTGTTAGTGTTACCAATGCAGTAGCTGTTTGATACCATGAGTAGTAGTACCATTTCACACTGCCACACTCTTGCATGATACTTTAGTACTGTACACATGACTCATGAGTGCATTACATGTAGCCACCGTAGTTGGCATTGACAACTATTCAATATGCCGGTCGACTTGATCCACGCTGCTGCTTTTGTGATGTCTGTCTCGCGGCGTGGCCGTAACATCGAAGTGAAGAGCTTGATGCGCACAAAGCTTGGCTCTGCGTACGGATAGCCAACCCAGCCAAATTGTCTTTGGAAGATAGTATTCATGAAAATAATGACGATCGAACTCGAAGAAATCGAATGTTGCACTACTGTATACAATATTACAGGTTATACATGTAACAGAGGAAATGGAATCCATCATTGATAGGCATCTGGAAACTCACAAACCCGATAGGACAGGGTATGCTAAAAGGAGGCCACCCATTACACCACTCCCTTCTCTGACGCATCGTCGGCTGGTGTCGTGCTCGTCGTTTGGCGACGCCAGAAGCACAACGCCGACTTGCGAGCCACAAGCAGTCGCCATCCTTCTGCCTCTCCCCTCGGTTTGCCAAGACACTTCCATCGGATCCCGTGGGATCTCTGCGCAAGCCCACTCCTTTTGTCTTCCGGCCAAATCTTGTCGAACCGCTGGCCGCCGCCGCAGCATGGCGAGCAGGAACACCACGCGGCTCTTGAAGCCTACTAGCAGCACGCAGAGCATGTCCAGCGCGTTGTCACTGCAGCCAGCGCCGCTGACAAGCGCTACATTCTCGCGCGCCGTGGAGGAGGACCTTGAGTCGCAAGCGCGTGCGTCGCTAAGCCTCTTCGGCTTCGGCTCGCAGGACTCGGTCAACTGGAGCGCTGTCAGCGCCAGCGCAGCTGCCGCGGCTGCAGCGACTACAGAGAACCCGGGGACGGGTGGCGCGATTAAGGTCCGCGTCATGGAGCGTGTATGCCCCATAGGCACGAACAAGTTCCTCTGGAACACTATGAACTCGCTGGTCAACGGCGGTGAAGGAGGCGATGACCCGGCGAGTTCGAGCGCAGACCCTGCAGCATCAAACGGTAGCAACAATAACGGCGTCAACGGCAGCGGGGCATGGGATAGTGACACCTCCGATTGGGATGCTGCATCGTCGGCTGCTGGACTAGGCAACGTGTTTGCATCGAAAGTGCTGCAGCAGTACCTTGTAAAATGTGTGGCGCTGTTACCTTCGTCGATTGAGGAGGTTGTCGATTTGCTCGTGCGTTCCGACAGAGAAGATATGGAGCTGCCCATGCAACATCTTGTTGGTGTTCGCACGAGCGCGTCGGCCTTCATTTATCGCCGCAAGAAGAAGAAGCGTCTGCGTCGCAGCAATAACAACACGAGCAACGGTACTAGTGACTTTATGCCACAGCGAATGGCCTCCCAGGCGTCGACACAAGACTGCGACAGCGAATCATCGTACTCGGACTCAGATTTGGAAAGTGAAGAAGATTTACAGCCTTTTACAGGTTTTAACCGAGAATCCGCGACGGGGCGTGCTCGGGGCACTCGCGGTGATTCATTAGAGATTGATCGATCAGGAGGCAATGCAACCCCTACAAGAGCAACGAACTCGGGACCGTACTTGTCCCCTTCTTACATGGAAGATTATCGTACAGCTATGGCAACGTCGGGCCATCAGGGAAATCTCAGCATCAAGTGGGTTATCGGTGAAAAGTCAAGTCGGATGTTTGCATCGCGAACTACCTATTGTCTCTTGGATTACGAGTGCATTTTGGTAAACGATTGGGACGAAAATGCGGACCCTTCGCCAATGTACGTGCGCACGATGCAATCGTGTTACAGCCCACACTGTCAGCCATGGCTAGACGAGATAGGCTCTAGACCTACAGACCTTCAACCTACAGGCTTTATGGTACGCCAAGCACGTGGTCGCGATGGATACGTGGAGATTCAGTTTGTAGCGTCAATTCTGGAGAAAGCACAGCTACCGATGGCCTCTCGGCGGGCGAAACTGCGTGCATTATGCGCTAAAATTGCACGACTGGAAGAGGTACTTACTAGTCGGCGATTATCACAATCTCTACTCGTGAATGCACCGCACTGGGTGCACAATCGTGAACGGTTGGGATGCCGTATCTGTGACGCAAAGTTCGGGCTGTCACGTCGTCGTCACCACTGCCGTCTATGCGGCGAAGTTTGCTGCTCGGAGTGCTGCCCCAAGATGGACGTTGCTCTTCCTGACGTTGGATCTACCAGTGTTCGTGTCTGTATCGGATGTGTCCAGAAGCGCCGAAAGAGCTGCGAGTCGGCGACATCTGCATCTAGTGCGTCAACAATGGTATCTTCGCTGTCACCAATTAAAGGTGCTAGCCTAAACACTCCACCACCACCAGGCCACCCTGCACTACGCTCAGCTTCATCATCGCCATCTGACTATCACTTATCGTCGTCGTCAAGCTACAGTTCCGCTACAAGCAGCTTCACTACCGCCAGCAGTCTAGGCGAGCGGAAACACTCCTTAGCGTCCTCAGTTTTCCAGAAAATGAAGAGTAGCTCACTTAGTTAAGCTCTTCATACATCGCTACGTTGCCTCTTGGTTGTAATTGCTCAGGAAAAAACTCGTAAATTGGGTTGTTGGAGTCTTACGTGGTAGGAAATCAGGATCAAACGAAGTTTTTTCCCCCAAGTGTCACGCGAGAAGTAATATCGCGATCGGCCCAATTTCGAAGTTACACTTGTACCATTGTTTCGATAGTCAATCTGTTGTCATGGCCATATAATTATAGCAGTCGTTTAGTTGTGCTGGGTGGAAATAAAGATTGTACTGTACATATTACAGCAAGACAATCAATTATTGCAATAGGGGAGTCAAAGTTAGCTTTTTCGTCTGTCATTTTTTGGCGTGTGCCCATGTCATATTTTGGCGGGAAATCTGTTATTTCTTGACACGATGACTGTCATTTCAAAGATCACCTGCACCGGGAGGTGGGTAATCCGAGGGATCACATGGCATTTCCAGAAATAGAAAAATGATCCGACCGGGCAACGTTGCCGTCAGTCTTGAATTTGCTCCTGTATCCATCAACACTCAGGAGCAGCCCGCACTAGAAGGGACCCGGCATCATAAGTACTCCCCCAGCCACGCACCACGTCGTCCACAAAACATTTTTTGCAGCAAGTATGTTGTCCTGTGTCTTTCCTGCATGTGAGTACTAAAGTCATCTCTGTACATGCTTAGGAATGGCGCTTAACGACGAGACCAGCCAGTCCGGCAAGGTTCATCTATCTCGAGAAGACTACGGCTTGCTAGTTACCCGGATGGAGATACTGGAAAACTTTGCCGCAGCTCACGGTACAAGCAAGAAGACGCAGGAGGGTCACAGAAGACGAAGACGCAGGCGTTCAATGAATTGGCGGCGTACTTGAACGCACACACGACGAATACCAATCTTCCGACGCTCACCGGAGAAAACATGCAGCAGCGCTGGCGAACGTACAAGACGAAGAAATTCCAGCCCACGTTGAAGAAGAGCCGCACGGAAATGGGTCTCAGGATGACGAAGAAGGAGTTGAGGCAAGGCTTGTCAATTCAAGCCAAGTTAGACAAGCTGTGCCCTCACTTTGCGCGTATGAAATAGCTGTTCGCAAAGAAGGCTAATGTTCGCGCTCCAGCAAAGTTACAACTTGGTCTTCCCTAAGATGGTACTGAGCGTTGTAGAACAGACTCTAAGTACGACGAGGACAAAGGAAATCGTTCTGAAGAGAGACATAGTGCTGAAAGCAGTGACGAGCATCTCGGTGGAAGTGGAAGTGATAACAACGACCAAAGTGATGACGCTGATGAAATCTCCGCACGTAACGATTTAGATGATAACCAAGATGACGCTGCAGACGGACGCGTACCTACTAATGACAACAATGAGGCATCGAGCAAGAATACCGGAGTAATTGAACCCGACAATTCGTTTGAGCCGACTCCACCCGAAAGTGCTCTCTGGACCACAGGAGAAGAGGATGAGTTACTCCCCCTGTCTTCCATGCTAGAGCTGCTTGGAACCACGACACACGACCTCTCACGGCAGTAACTCGCCGACGTTCCAGCCAAAGAGATCCGATCTCGGTAGTTTCTACCAGTACGGAGTCCCGTACCCGTCCACCAAGCCCATGTACGACGGCTTCAACCACTGACTCCTCTTCTCAACGTGATGTCCTCGAAGAGAAAGCCCCGAGCTCCTGATACCATCACTCACAAAACTCACCCCAAACAGAAGAAGAAGCGGTCGAGCTTGGACAGCGCAAATTCTATCAAGGCGGAAAAACCGAAGCGAATGACAGCTCACGAGAGCCGAGCATCGCTGTCCTTTGCTTACGCAAAAAATGGAGAATACAAGATAATTTATATGAAGACAAAGCTGGAGTTGGACGAAAAAATGTGGAAGGAGCAGCAAGCGGTTAACAAAGCCCAGCATAACAGCTACGATCACAAGACCTGGAGGACCGCCGGGCTTCGCGCCGCCACGATATGTTTATGTCGCTGGTGGCAGCCGAGAAGACCCCGGACGAAATAAAGGCTCTTATGGAGCTTTACAAAAATGGGCTGTAGCCGCCACGACAACGAGCCATCAGTGAACAATTGCTCGGAATTTAGGTACCTGTGACGTCGTTAATATCCCGTTTTTCATCGTTTCATGATGTAGAAGCTCGTTAGTGTTTCTACGGCTAATTCAACCCGAAGATGTCGTCAAACTCGGAATAGGTTTTTACTAGCTAATTGCCTTCTACTCTCCTACCATAACGTAGATAAAAGAAAGTTAGCTTCTACTTCTCAGTATTCCACCAGGTGCACGTCCACGAGCGATGGCTTTAGCCTTAATCTGCCGACGAAACGTGTACGGGTCTTCATCGCCACTACAGCAAACGCTCTCCATTCCGGTATCGTGGTCCGACCCTATCTCAAGATTTGAAATTGTTTTAAGGAGCCTACAGGCTTAGCTGGGAAGCGCGGATTATAAGATTCTCTACATCTTCTAGGTCGTCGTAGCTGGAACCTATACTGTCCTTGCTCCTATCATCTACTGCGTTATACAGAATACCTGTATGGCGAAAACAGTTCTGGACTGTCTGCTTCTCCCGCAGGTCAAGCCAAATAGCCTTGCTCCACTGCATTGCCGTAAGCTGGTCAACCTTGTACGCCTGGTCAGTGGCAACTAAGGGAATGGCGCTGTTCGAATGCTGCACTGCTGATGCCCAAGGTTACGGAATGACTGGTGTGGAATAGTTCCCGCCAAAACGCTGCTGATCATGTCCCTCTTTAAAACGATACGATCATTTGGGTCAGGATATTAGGTTAGAGCAGTACCGGAATGGAGAGCGTTTACTGTATCGGATTACTCACCATCTGAATCACTGTCGGAGCTTTCATCATCGCTAGGCCAGTCATCACCGAACAACAGCACCATGTTGTGCAGTACTACACAGGCTGAAAGCCACAGTAGTACTCGGTCCATATCCTCGCTCTTTCCTATCTGCACTCACAGCTCTCGAAGTGAAGACCATCGTCCCTTTATAACGCCGATCGTATGTTCATTTACCACACGAACATGAGCAACACGCTTATTGAAGTTCTTTTTTCACTTCCAAGACTACTCGTTTTGTACGCTGGTACAATTGTGTTCTATTTAAAGTCAGCAGGATACGCAGAGTCGGCCAGTAGATATTCCCCAGGGCTGACGAGTAGGTGTTTCTCTCTGTCGTTTGAAAGCCGCACCTCTTGGTAGACTGTGCTATCTGCACACGACCCAGGCCATCCACTGCAAAACGAGATAATTCGGCGTCGATCATCACATACCACTTGTGTGTTCACACTGTACCTGTGGTTTCTGACAAAGAAACACTCGCCATCCACAGCGGGCTTTTGTGATAACGGGATTGTCGTGCTGTCAATGAACCCAACACAACCAGAAAATCCTTCTGCTTCCATTCGGCGCGATATTTGCCTTCTTTCTGCTACATTTGGCCACACCACGAACTCGTCACGAAGATGGCTGAGAGCGATAAGGAGTCGGGTTGTGTAAAGGGGGATAGTTCCTTTTCCCAGTCTCCACAACTTTCTTGTGCGTCCGAGAGATGCTCCGTTTCCGTTGTTACCTAGTCGATCGAGCGCGACTTCCAGTTGTAGTTGTAGCCACACGGGAGCCTGAGGGTTGTTGCTAAAGTTGCTGAAAATGTTGTGATCCTCAATCGCCGCAAGAATCTTATAGAATGTATGATATGATATCCTCCCAAAACCGACGTATCGTTATTGGTCATCAACAGGAATAACGCTATTTTCAACACTCTCCGACATGATCACTACTTCCAATATATTTGGACGCAAAAGCGACGATGACGGACGGATGAAGTGTTAAATATCTACCATCTCAAAAGTAGAGATTGTCGAAAGCTGCATTTGCACTGTTCATCGAAGTTGCAGTCGGCCAATCTCGTTTTTATGATTGCTGTGCACATAGACCCAGGCGTAACCGGAGACGAGAACAACTTCTGAAAAAAAAAATACAACCCCAAGTAGTGAGATACTTCTTCGGAGCAACACACCTTTGCCAATCACTTTTCTGAAAAAAAAACATAGGACGGATATCCGGTGGAAAAAGATCGTGTTTTTATTAGTAGCTAATCGGATCGTTTGTGGCGTTCAGTTGCACTTTGGTTTTCTCTAACTAAACGTAGGACAGTAGTAGCGGAGAGCTCTGCTAATAGGCGTTTGCGCTGTGATGGGGTTAGCTTTAGCTGCCTCTCGTTCTGTTGGACGTGCAGGAACTAATTGACCAGCTGCAGTTGCTGCATCGGTAAGATGCTTGATCATCATAGTCCAATCGGAAAAGATTTTGCGGAGGGGGTGCTAATTATTTTCTGTTCCTCTATTACTGGTTCATCTCTTTGCACTAGATTTGTAGAAAAAAAAGTTGCTCACTCTGAATGGCTGTTGTAGGTTTCTTGCACAGAAGAGCAACACAATGTCAGTGCTGAAAAAAGTAACAGGGGTAGTATGCAATGTATGAAGTACTGTTGATGGATTTACTAGCTTGTCTTCCCCGTGAGAGGCGCTAAAGCTGAATGCATATCTTCTTATTGGGTTCCAAGCGAATAAGCCCGGCGAATTGCGTGAGCTAGTTCTTCAACTTGGTATTCTAACGAGTCTCCGTGGACGAAAGCAACGCTCCAGATATACACTCCATCCGTTTCCGGCAGTCGACATCCTGCTACTTGACCGACCCGATGCTCCTTATCTTTAAACAGCTCTATCAGGCGATTGACATCATACACGCTGGGGGGGGGGGGGGGGTCGGCGCCATGGCTAGGCCAATCTTTATCTTCACTAGCTAGTTCAATGACGCAACTACGTGTGCATGTAAATTTTGCAGGTGCAGCACAGAGTATTATAAACTGCCTGGATCTGTTAAAAAAGAAGTAAACAGTTAATGTGAGTAATTAAAGCAATCAATACCTCACCTCATCACGGTTCCACTTAGCACGTAGTGCCAACGAACTCATGTCTTCAATCCGGGTATCATCCACGACGACCTGCTGCATAGAGAGAAACTACACCTCCGCTGTTTCGATGAACTCGTCTTCGCCTAGTTTTCCTGTCAACGATTGCTTAAATCTATCACGTACATCACCGCCAGTTAGTTAACTGTTAGATAACAATTACATTGACTTACAATTTGGTGCGCTCCGCAGTCACTTTAGCTGCTGCCGAGTTGCTTGTCATTAACTGCATCACCATGGTGCTCTCACTGTTGAAGAAAATTCTGATACGCCCACTAGTTTTGGCTTTGTTGACGCGGTGATTACAGGGGCGAAGCAACTTGTGCTTTGCTTTTATGACGGCTGCTACATTTAGTGGCCGTGCATACAAAACATATTTTTTAAAACCAAAATTTGGGGTAACACTTATAATATGTTCGCGTACCTTCTGCAAAATGACGGTGCTGATCGAATGCAAGGTTGGTCGCGTCATAAAGTAACACTCTAGGCAATACAGCGTTCAACGCGGTTACTGTCGGCGCCTTCTTGTAATCTGTAATGATGACTTTAATCACGCGATGATGACTTTCAATTGGCCGTTGGATGGGCAAGAAACCTGGTATCGATGAGCTGTTCACACTCTAACGCGCTCCCAGCGTGGGGTCAAGTAGGCATTTTGGAACCATGAAGCCACGTCCTACTCACCGTGCGATTCACAAGCCTTTATAACGCGCTTGTACAATGCTCTGAATTGGTTCAGGACTTGTGATAGTGAGGTTTGGCGATGTCTTTGATGAACCCCTTTCTTTTTTCATGCCTGGTTTGTTTGAGACACTGGCGAAGTAGGTGATCAGAGCACGTGAGGATTGCTACATGGGGCCTCACCATCTCGAGCGCAGATGCAATTGCGTCCGAGTGATCAATGCTGGCGCTACGAATGTTGACGTCCAATTCGAAAAATAATTTTGCATACTTCACCAAAGCACAAAACATTCGCTTGTACGAAAGCGTGCTCTCAGTACGCATAAACATGTCAATCCAAGGGCGAAAACGTTGAACGTAGCCTGGCCCGGAGCGTACTAGTGTCCATTCTCCGAAATGGATCCAATAGATTCCATCTGTCGATAGAACTAAAGTATCACCTTGATCACGAACCGCTCGCCAAACATTTTGAAAAGCGCCCTCGATGTCACCGCCATTTCAATAGAATGCACCGATACTCCCACAATGTTGAGTGAATGTTCGAATTCATCTAAAACTATCATCTCGTTCATTTCAGCAACATTATTGTCATCTGCACGAAAATATTCATCGCGGTCCTGGCAAAGTCTGCTACTTGTCCAGCTTCTTAATGACACAAACTTCCTTATTTCCCAGCCCTCTCCAGACTTTTTTAAGGTGCGCTTTACGATTTTTCATTTTGTTTCGTGTCGGGTATTAAGGCGAGCATGCTTGGATTGCGAAGGTACTTAAACATCATAATGTTGCGAACAGGACCACCTGACATCCCAAGTTTTAGTAGCGCGTCGATTTCAGGTTTAGTGACGGGAGATATACCTCTAGTCCGTAAGTTGACAACGGAACCGGTATGCTGACCTTTCTAAAGTACCTGGAACCGCATTCCTAACACGCCGGCTTGGTGTACGATGAGCTTAATGCTGTGACGGCAGTCTTGATGTGATCAACATAAATACTCCTTACCCACACGAAATGTCGATATATACCTAGTTTTGTTTGCGTATACGAATTCATTCAAGCGATGAAGGTTTCTCTCGGCGTCTTCCTCAGTGTCAAAGTAGCCGACACTGACGTAGGCAGATACCTAAGCCAAATTACTGATATCTGCAGACGTGAAGGCTCCTTCATCAATGTCTCTGCCGTAGTCGAGAGATGAGTCTAGGTCTTCTTCTTTGTCTCCAACATCGTTTCCAATAGGATCGGCGACTGCGATCACAGTTTCAGTCGCGTTGCTGACGAAGTCGACCGCAGAGTGATCACCGATGTCCAAATCTTCTTCTACCGAGCCTCGAGCACTGGGCATATCTACATCAGATAAACTTGACCGTTGTAAATCTGCATCGCTGCCCACAGCGTCGTATTCCAGAACCTCAGTAGCGTGGCTAGCATCGCTGAAGGATGTGTCTTCCGTCTGCATGTTGCGTTAGACTGTGCAATGCCCGTATGATGGGAGAGTGCTATTCGAGACTGACTCGATTCCAACGGATGGTACTAAAAATAAGCAACAGACTATTAGGACTGAACTTATGTTGGTGATGAGGGCAACAGACAATCATTGCCTTCCAAAAGTGGTTCAGAGAGAATAACCCCAACAAATCTATTTTTAGGAGAAAAAACAGGAGGAATTTTCAGCTGCTTCATTTGAAAGTGTCCGCGAGGACAGCATGAAAAACAGGATTGGATACCAATAACCCTCGTTTGGGCTTCCTAGCCACACATCTAGTCGCTTGATATGACCCAAAGAACACTGTCAAAATGCTCCACAAAAACCTTGTCGCTGAGTAGTAGGTAAAATGCTGTTTCTCCTTAAATTTAGGAGAAAAATTAAAGCTACATCGACTCACTTTTTGGCTTCATTGCGAAGGCGCAATGAGCAGCGACGCTGTTTCGAAGCAAGGAGCACACTAGGCTCACGCTGATTAGGTTGATCTAGCGACTGAGAGCGCTTTCGAGATGGCGTCGGGGCTCGGTTTTCGTTCTTCTTGGTCGAACACTGCATTTCTGGGTGTCGACATGGGTCCGGGAAAGTTTTATCCGCGTGGAACTTGCTGAAGCAAGACTCGGTTTGGCCCCATCTTGCAGAGTGGCAGAGTGCTACCTTGCAAGTTTCACACTGAAACCTGGTTTTGTAACCCTGTCGGGTGTGCTGCTGCTCGTTTTCCTTGTCGTGGTTCATCTGGCAGCACAAAATGCAGGTGCGCTGCTTTCCTCCATCAAAAGTGACCTGGATTAAAGGATAGTGCGTTAGTGCGTTAGTGCAAAGCTAATGAAGTGATCAAATAAGGTACCAAAGGATGCTGAACAGTTTTTGAGAGCCGAAGATGCTTCCACTCCGAATCTGACTCAAAATGAATGCGTTTCTTGTAGGAGAACGTCTGGGTGCTGAACGACGTCGTTGAGAGCTCGGCACGCGCGGATACCGGCTCTGACGACTGCATTGGCCGCTCCGAAAAGACTTTTGCTGCCTCACGAATGAAGGCTCGAAAGCTCGGCAGATTCTGTCTGTGTTTCTAGTAAGCTTTGTATGATGTGCACAAGTCTCTATTCATCAGAAATGAATGAGACTGCACAAAGTGTTGCGTTAGATAATAATACCCCATGAGTAACGAATTCGATACCACCATACCTTAAACAGAAGAAATGTCTGGTAGCCTTTGGAGAGAGCCGAAAGTGTTTCGGTTTCACGTTTTTCAAGTATCTTGAATACACGTCAATCCCGCCTTTGACTCGGTTCCAAAGAGCAATGAGGGACGGAAGGATTCGTTTCGCAGGTGGTAGAGGATCACCTCGATCGTGGATTAGTTTTACCAGTGCTCTCCACAAGCCTAGTGACTGCAGTAGCGTTGCTCGATCGGGGCAGTGCTTGACACGCGTAAGATTCAGCTCGGGAACGGCCACTGCGGGGTCGTAAACCCATGCGAGGTAGTTATCTTCAATTGCACTGAGGGCGGATCGATATGTCCAAGTGACGGTAGGTTCCACTCGGACATGAACAACGCGAATGATGTGTGTCGCTGCGGCGTATACGAGGAAACCATCCCGTATGTTGCCGCACGCAATACTGTGCGTAATTTGTAACCGATGATCTTTGTCAGGAACGATCGCGTTAAATGCTCCACTGAAACCATCTGTCATGAGATTAACTGACGAGAAGACACCATACTCCGCTGCGATAGATTGTTCTTTTGTCACTGTCTGTGTTGTAGTCCGTGTCTTGTATTCCATTACCGCATAGAACCGCCCACGGTTGACCGAGACGACCGATGCAATGTGATCAGGTGAAAATGCTGCAATAGGTGTGTGCTTTCTATCGACTCGGAGTTAGCAATGAAAATAATCGACAATTGCACAGAACTTACTTGCAGAGCAACCCGTAAGACTTCAGTCCTTCAATGTGGTAGTATGTATGTTTATCCATGAATGTGCCAATGCGCGACGAAATATTATCCTCGTTGTGGGTCCCAATTTTCATTCCAGTTGTCGATATCGGTGCCATAAACCAGGAAGATAACAACGCGGTGTAGATGTTTTCGTCAAACTGCTGTCGCTACACTGCATCGCCAACAACGGGCTCGTTACCAATAGCAAGCAAGCGATCTATCAGTTCTTGCTTTTTCCCAGATACTTGAAGGGACAAGTCACGGCACAACTTCTTGAGTTCTTGGCCCGTCTTTCGAGCTAGCTCATTACAATCGAAAGGTGTACGAACTATATCGTGGTGGCCGTGTTGATCTTCGCCGTAGTCACCAGAATTTGCGGGGTTTGAAATCAATCCTAGGATGAGAAATATGGTCATCACATCAGCATCGTCCGTAAGTGGAGCAACATTGTCTCGAACTTCGTGACGGCTAGAAGCAATTGCTTTAAACACTTTGCCTGCAACAGAGCCCGTAATGCGGAACTTCCGCAAGATAAACCATTCCGCTGTGCGCTGTGCCACTGTCAGCTGCTGGACACCATCTTCGAAATCTTCGAAGAGCTGGTTGTTACACTGCTTTGTAACTTGCTTGCTTGGGCGCGATATATAAGACCAGGTTCCTGAACCTACGTTTGTGGCAGCAGTGTAGCACAAAGCTACCTTTCCCAGTCCATTGCGATACGCAAGCGCGTGTGCATGCTTTGGCAAAGTCCCTCGTACGGTCGGCAGACGCTGAGTGGCCCAAAACGCACAGCGTTCACCTTTCATCTGTACGAGCTTTTGATGCTGCGTAGCAGCTTTTCCGTGTGTAAACGGGAACTTGCCGGTGCGTTTATGAGTACCAACAATACTTCCCCCGACGTTAATAATCTGCTTGTTGACTGCCAGACTCTGATAGCCTCGATCCAACGCATGTAAAACTCCAGGTAAATGGATTTGACTTTCTGTTGGGGCTCCACACAATGCTCGTTGCAGCAATCGAACGATGTCTACGGTTGACTCTCCTCGGTTTGCAACATATCCACCCAAAAATATTCCAGTCACCAAAGACACAGTCCCGTGCTGAACAGGTCCATAGCTGTGGAAATTATTCATTGTCAGCTTCGACAAGCATCAGCAATAAACGAAACAGAGCAGTAAATACCCCTTCTTAGGATTTCGATTATGTGCGAGGCCAATGTCGTCAACTGCTGTCGAGCGAAGTCGTATCATATCATCATCGAGCGACGCGATCGTCACTCCTTCTACAAATCCGATATCCGAGTACAAGCGGCGTACAAGCTCTGCTGCATGATCAATATCCCGCTCTTGGCTCACTGGGCCGTCCACCGATCGGCTCTGTCATCACGTGTTTGATGCTCGCCCAACGCTGCTAAAATCGACCGATATCTCGCTGCCGGCAACACACGAGCAGCAACAGAATACTGCTCCAGGTTAAACGTATCGTAAAAGGCTTCAGAAGTGGCATGATAGAAGTTCAACCAAACTTCAACTTCCATAAAGCGATAAAGGTCGTCGACAGGCACCACTGCGTCTTCGGTCATGCTGCAGTTGATCCATGTTTGCAGCTTGATGAGTACCGACGAGTACAACCACGTATAGACAAAGCGAGAGATGTCCACGTTGTCTGTGTGATGCTGTGTGGTACCGAACATCCGCAGGAGAAGTCGATTAACCGCTGCTCTGTTCTCATATCTAGCGCTGGCCAACAGGAAAGCGTCTGTGTCATCCACCTCCACTCGCGACTCGTCAGCGTCGACGCATCTCCACGCCCCTGTATCTTCGTCACTCCCTTCCGAGCTTGTATCGGACAGATGCAAGTCGTCTGCACTCAGGTCGCAATCCGAGACGTCAGCCATGGCCTCCTAGAGCTCCAAACTAGAGGTTGGCACGGAATGACAATCACTCTTTTTTCTCCTTATCGTTGAGGCGTAAGGAGAAAAACCTATCCGAACTGAGGATGCCCGAGGTTTTTTCCTCCTTCTTTTTAGGAGGAATTTTGTTGGGGATAACATCTTTTCATACAAGTTAAGTACCAACAGGTCAATCAGTATTTGAGCGACATAAATCAAGCGCAGCCCCCCAAAGTCGTGAGAATAAATATTTTTTTAGAGGAGGCCATCCTCTATCATTGTCACCAAATCACCATAACTGCCAGGCTTCAAAAGGTCCTGTGCGAGGAAACTCAAATGTTTCTGGTTGTAAATGAAATTTCCCGTCGCAGTAGAACAACTTAACTTTCGTCAGGTGATGCATCTGTGCAGGATGATAGAGCTGCTGTTCCTTGTGCCAGCCCTGCACGCACTAGTAATGGCTCAATTGCGGTCTCCACCATCTGCTTCGTGATATTTCTAGCAGTGATGCATTCCTCCTCTATTAGGTCGACGTTCTCTCCAGAAGTACCGGGGGGCAAGTTATCAATAGATGCTTGCATGTGCTGTTGATGTTGTAGAGCTCAATGTGAGGAGAGCGCCGGTGGACTTCATCCAAATTGAACTATCACGCACGAGAACTGTTTCAAGGTGGTTTAGCATGTCTGGGTGCCGGAGCATGAACGTCGACAACAGCGGATGTGATGCAGGCATCACATCTCTTAAGAACTTGTTATGGTAAACAAGAGAGGTGATGCACAGTTTTAGAATATCTTGCAGGGTGCTGCATTTTTCAGCAAAGGGAACGTCTCCTCAACACAAGCGAGCAGCTTGCCGTCCTGATTATCCACACATGAGTGGGAAGCACTGCGAAATCAGCCCGGTTTAATGGTAGTCCGGTCACTACGCGCCCCAAATATTGGCCACCAGCTGACTCATAGCGAATATAACGATGTTGATCCCCCCCTTAAAGACCACCCAACTCTCAAGCACACGCTTGCTATAGAAGGCCCGCCGTCGTATCGCTGCAGACAAAAGTAGCCACTCACTTCCGGTCAAAATGCGTGCCATAATAACTCTGGTTTGTCTTTTCAAATATTAATTACCGCAGCGTATTAATCAAAATTTCTGTTGAGATCCGTGGAATAGTGCGCCTGGGGATTACGTCGGACGGCACGCCAAGTAGATCGCTGACGCATTTAGCGAACACGTAGAAGGACTATATGGTTTGTGTACAAGTGGCGAGGGTCTTTGAGTTCCTTGCCTTCTTGGTTTGTCTTAGGTTTGTACATCACACAGCCCACACTGTCGCCTCATGCACTAAGGTGTTCCGTACACAGTGTCTGTACCGATTCCGATCGACACATTAGGTTCCACTGTGTCGTCAAGAACAAATGAGCAAAACCGACATCTTGACGAGAAAGCGTAGCACAACAAGGCTGCTCGTATAGTGAGTACGAGATGTGTCCTTTCCGGATTCTCTTGGGGCACCATACTGATACTTAGCGACTTGCATGCGCTTCAGCCCCGAAAAAAATGTACCCATGTTCAAGTCAAATGTCTCTGGGAGTGGAATCTCCTGACGACGATATAAATCTTTCAGTGCGTTACGGTAGACGTTAAGAGTACTCACGCCTATCATTTTTTGTTTTACATGAAGAAATGACTCGAACTCATCCAAAGTAAAGTGCTTCAAATCAATCCCTCCATTAGCAATTGATAGAGGTCACGGATCTTGGAAGACGTAGGGGCTTGTAGGAAGCGAAGGGAGGAGTCACCACTCGTGGAAGAAGACCGGAGCGAAGACCACTTGAGGGGAAGAAGCAAGATTCTGAAGTGATTGATTTTTCGGAGCTTACACTACCCTCGCTACCTAGTCTGCATCCAATCATTGGGGTCATCCAATCACCAACACCTCCCCTCGTACAATCATCCTACTCGTCTAATCACTCGTGGCATAATCAACGTATCGTAATCATCGCGGGATCGCGTGGGACAGGTTCGGGAACCGGAATATACCGTCAGGAACCGGTAACCATCAATAGCAATAAAGAAAGCAGACAATTCCTGCGTTTTGAACTCAGCAATCCACTTTGAAATAGCGCGGAGGCTGCGTCGATATGCTGGCTAGTTGTTGGCGCAACACAAGTGTCCCGAACATCCTTCCTCGCAGTCCTCGTCATCACATCCTGCTAATGAGTTCTAGCATCACGGCCATACAGAATAGTTGTTAAAACAAAACCTGTCGCTCAATTTCCAACAATCGCATACAAACTCCCATAGTCAGCCTACGAATCTATGACAATCCTAGCGTAAACCAAAACGAAATGTCCCGTAAGAAAAAAATCATAAATGTATTTAAAAAAGACAGTGCAGACCAAAATGGATTTAGTCCACAGCAAATCACACCTAGGTCCCATAGCACATTAGCTCGCTTCGAATAGCAGCGGCAACTAATGCCGTGCGTTGCCCGGGAAGCTCTGGATATTTACGCATCGAAACGCTACAAATACAAGTAAATAATATCTACCGTATAAACATCAATAACATTATTACCCGTAGAGTACATTTCTGTAATCATCTAAAAAAATCAATCAAAAAATGGAAATTCCAACTTGGAATTGTTAGTATTTTAGTATGTTTATACTACAATACTAAACATTCATTGCGTTCTCATACATGTAACTAGTTAACTAAAGGAAAAGGAAGAAACATTTTCATTTTATCACTTGAATGGTGCGCAAAGACTACCGCGGGCTAGTTAAGGTTAAAGCAAAAGTGGCGAAGGAATGGGCAGTAGAGGTGTTGTACGTGTTCCGCCAATGAGTTCTGAAATGGAGTAGCTGCCATGGCCCATGCGTGGGATGAAGGTCACTTTGTTGGGGAGCACGGGAGAAGGCTAGGGCTCCAAAGAAGTTAACTTGAATCCAGATTCTATTCTGCAGCACATCATAAGTAATCAGTAGATGTTGCTTCAATGTTAAATGATTGTCGCTTTAGTGACAGGTCGCACGAATGTCGTTCTTCACCGGTTGGGTCAACATTGACCCAATTTCGCATAGAATATCAGATATCATCAAATATCCCGTCGGTTAATCTTACCCTCTGTAAGAAAGTAAAATTTGAGTGATTACACAAGCAGAAAAATATTTGTTTATATAGGATCTTCGAGGGGTCTCGAACCCACCTAAGACTCTGGATATAAATATCCAGAGAACTGAGAGTGCACAGGGGCGCGCCATCTAATTCACAAGACGGAGGTCAATGCAGGAGATGCAGCGTTCTGCTGTCCTTTTAAGAAGCTGCATCCGCAGCTCCGTCTTCTCACCGTACGGCGCGTCGAACATTATCCCGTGGCTCAGCGACAGACATCGCTTTATACGAGCTTTTGAAACGCTAAAACAGCCTATAACAACAAACAGAAGCATGATTAGAATTAGATAAATGACATCCGTTCATTGTAAAAGTGCAACCTACCCTTAATAGGGTTGCACATGGGCGAATAAGGCCCCAACCTCAGCAGTTCCAGGTCACTTCTATCTTGGGCAAGGTCCTCTGTCTCGTTGTGGACGGCGGCGTTGTCCAAAACAGCGACAATCATCATAACTTCAAAATGCTCTTGGTAGACGGGATGGGTTTTCATGGCATCGTAGATCGCATCGACAAAGGCAGCATTAATTTTGATTTTGTGAACTAAGCAACTTCATGTTAAACGGCACATTGTACCTGTTGGTTTTCTCCATTAGAAGGAGGGAGCGTAACCACAGCGCATTCTCCAACAGGAGCACGTCCTTGAGTCCTCTTAAAACATAAATTGTAATTGGTCTAATCATACTATACAATAAACGACCCGATACGCATGTTTCAGCAACGCTTCACCGAAAATTCTTCTTTTCTCAATGTTTGTTATTGCAGGTTCCAGGTCAACACGAACCTATCCAGACATTAAAAATACATTTCAACACAATTAAAACTGAGTACACTATTGTATTTTAATACATGTATCACTGTAAACAGCTTGTCACAGAACTTCTTGCAATGCGCGACGTGCTGACGGTAACGCCAAAGTCGAACGAAAGCATGTCACTCACATGTTCGAGTCTGTACTGGCAGTTGTCCTCCTGGTACTCGACGAGGGATTCTTCCATCTCGAGAGTAAACTTGGTGCTCGCAGCACGCGCGCCTCCTCTCGTCTTGACGTCAGCGGAGCCGCGCTTAACGATATTGCGCGCTGTGGTAGACAGGATGTGGTTGCGACAGCTCCCAGTCTCGTCCCTCTGTGTACGCACGCAAAACCTGCCTACGCGCTGCGAGCCCATGCTTTGGGTGTTTGTCCATGGTGTGCTGGGAAATGGGCGGATTCACTAGTGTCCAATGCATTACACTACATCCACATTTCTCTAAATCCTAACTATACAGTCTTATTTCCGATTTATGGATGCTACGTCGGTTACTCCACTCCATTTAGAAATACATTATTGGTAAATAGGATTGGCTGAGGTGCAGTTGAAACTAACGAGTGACGATTTCTCACTAAGCTGGAAGAACTTCCATTTTTTTTAGACATGAGCTGCACGCTATGTGGCTTTGTCAGCGTCCTTCAGGATAGGGTACCGTAAAACCACGGGTTCAACGCAACATGTTTAAAACGTCGATGTCTATTTAAATATTGCTTAGTTTTTACCTGTAAAATCAACTCCTTCTATTTCCCACTAAATCAAATACTCGCATGTAAATGATTTCCGCCATTCTAGTTTTACGCACAATATGACCAGGAGCCCAAACAACACCCACCAACAAGAAAAAGCCACATGTGAGTTTGAATTTTCTGCTCTTGCATACAATTCTAGCTGACTTACCTGGTCATGTAGGCACTCAAGTTACTCGAGTCGGCAGGCTCTACGGTGGTGGGAGCTAAACTGCTGCTGGGGTTTACCGGTGCACGCTCCAGCGCTGAAGGAAAGACGCAGACGTAATCGCCGCGTCGCGTCCTAACCAATTCTTCACCGGCCCACCTGCGCACGTAAACGTGCACCCCGAACTTGTGCAGAGGTAAGTGGCTTCTATTTCAAAGTGTGTGCTCGGGGCTAGTTTCTAAAAAAAATTGTTTACGTTGCTGCTTGGCTGGATTAAGAGGGGTTTGTGTTTAGACAAATACTAGCATTGACCTATATACTCTGTTTCACTAAAGCTGTGGAAACCAGAGGTTGCCGGATGCAGGATGTTGATTTTTTGACAGCTTAAAGATCCACGAGATGGCATCGGTCCGACGCGTTGCAGAAAGAGTGCTGTACGCAAGTCAATTTTGCCCCCCCCCTCCCTCCCCGGTGTCACAGGAGTATGCTAACCCATAGGCGTTTCTGTAATGGAAGCTTTCAAGAGCTACGACAAATACGTATTGTACGACAAGTACGTACTCGGCTAGTTACATATTTAGACATTGTCTCACAGCTGTCATTTTTTTTTCAAATATCACGTAGATTACCCTTTTCCTCTAATCCGCAGGAGAAGATAGCCTTGCCGTCGCAGATAGTTGCTGAAGCCTGCGACGCAATTCCAGCACAAGACATCATCAAGGCAGGTTTGATCCCTACTGGTTCATGCGATAGCGGTGGCTCGCTTTCGTGTTCCTGTTGTTTTGACCAGCGATGCGCCACTTGTATGCGATAAATATAGTTGAATCATTTTTCCGTTAATTAAAACACCATGTGATACAAGGAGGGGTGTTGCTCCTATCTGAATATAACGAACAGCCCTTTTTCTGGCGATTTTACGAGATGTTGCACTCTAGTCGTACGTTGCGATGAACCGAACGAAGATGAGTTTGACGATGAAGACGAGCCTATTGTGAGGGATCAGTCTCTACAGGAAAAAGAGATTCGAACAGCCGTTCTTGAGTTAGTGGAAAAGGCGATAACGAATGGGTTTCCTCGCAAATACAAAAAAAGGGCTGATACTCATTGTACTGCGGTTTGACATTTGGAGATTACGGTTAGGACCGCAGACCCACCTGCAAAAGTACCACCAATGAAAGTTCGGGTTAAGCCTGGAGCCAAGCCGTATCGGTGCAAGGCTCGTAAGTACCCAGCGGAGGTGAGTCATTTTCTGGATGATTTTAACGACAAACTGGTCGAGTTGGGGTGGGAGTACGAAAATAGAGAGAGTCGCTAGGCGTGCCCAGCACTACCTGTACGTAAAGAAAATGGTGAATACCGGCAAAAAGCAGACTACAAACCTGCTTATGCTTTGATTGAGGCCATCGTCAGGGTAATGCCTGATCTCAGTGGTGAATTGGAAGATGTCAAGGGCGTTTTATTTTTGGTCTTTTCGACTCCATTAAGGGCTGTTGGCCGCTTGCACTAGCAGAAGAGAGTCAAGAAATGCTCTCGTATATGACACACCGTTAAGTATACACACCGAGACGAGTTCCTCAAACTTGTACGGATGCTGCACTGTTTTTCCAGTCAACGACGTGCTTGGAGGATGCTGCGTCGCCATTTACTCGTATGGATAGATGATATACTCCTGTTTGCGGGTGATGTTAAGACATACTTGACCAAGTTAGAGAGATTGTCCGGGTTGTAGGCTCCTTTGGATTTAAGTTCAGTGTCACGAAATCAAGACTATTCAAATGTGAAGTACGGTGGTTTGGGAAAATAATAATGGAGAAGGAGTGGCCACGACCCGAACAGAGTTCGTGCGCTGCAAGAGTTTCCGCACCTGACCAACGCTGGGGAACCCCAAAAGCCTTTGTGCGCGACGAACTGGTTACGTGGTAGTTTGGTGGATTACGCTAGGACGGCTAAACCTTTGCAACATACACTGGACGAATCCCTAGAAACGCAGCTAAGCGCACCAAGTGGGGTGCAGCGGGGATTGCAATCACTCTGAATGATGAATGACGAGCAGCGTACCAAGCAGTGAAGGAGCTGTTATCTAACAGTATGATGCTTGCTTTCCCAAAAGAGAGTGTTATTATGTGCGTGATGACCGATGTGTCCGATGTTGGGTGGAGCCTCGTGAACACTCAGGTTGATAATTGGCAAGCGAGTACGCTTGTAAACGATTACCAACATGAACTACTTGTTTGTTTAAGTGGAACATCCACTGGATCGCAGTGTCATTGAAGCATAATAGAAAAGAAAGCATACCCGATTGTGTGCGCCTGTGATAAACTCAGCCACTTGCTGCTAAGGCCAACAGGATTCCAGCTATATTGCGACGATAGGAGCTGGATATATGTCTTTGTACTCGGAACAGAGGTGAAGAAATATATCCGCGGCATGTCGCTCCGGTGGGCGACTAAACTAATGGAGTACAAGTAACGTATTAAGCACATCGATGGGACCGCAATCGTCTGGAGTGGCATGGTGTCTCGTTGGTTTGGGAGCCAAACACAAACTACACAGCTAAGGCAAGTGGCACTTTGAAAACGGACACGGAACACGTCGGTTCCTGCGCGGAAGCGGGTCCGGTGGAAGCGGAAGCGAGCGGTTCCAAGCCGTACAGCCACTGGTGGATCCCCACAACTGCCGACATCAAGTCAGGTCGCTACCAGCGATCCACCACAGCAAAACCGTAGCAGCCCATTCAGAAATGATTTTGAGTGGCCTACACTACAATGTATACTCAAGTCGCAGTGTAAATATAGGATGAGCGACCTGTTGAATCAACTGGCGATAATAAGAAGGGGTGGTTCGTTAACGGAATATTATAAATATCCGATAGAGACGAAAGTCTGATTCAGCGAATACTAGTTGTCGCCCATTGTGGGTCAAATGGACATCGAGGGAGAGAATCCACGATGGAGATGATTACGAGGTTCGTTCATCTGGTCCGTCTCAGAGCGCCGGTCGAGGCCTTCCTATCAGCGTATCTACTCTGCCATCATGTAGAATGAAATAAGATCGTGCAACGGCCTTGAGGGAGACATACAGACTAATGAATGGAACGGCGCTCTTCACTGGAATTTCTTATTTCTGGGAAACATTTATGCGGGGGACAATTATCTACTGGTACTCAAAGACGAAACAACTCATTTTTGCGAGTTGACGCCTTGCTTAAACTCAACAAGCTCAGTAGCTATTGAGGCTATCCTCGCGTGGCATAGTCGGTATGGCATCCCGCCAGTATGGATAAGTGACCAAGAGTCTCATTTCAAGAATGAGGTGGTTGCAGAAGTATATAAACGTTTGAAGGCACCACCGTCATGCACAGTGGCATGTAGCCCTCGGATAATGACAGCATCAAACTTGATAATCATAACATCATCCAAGCATTGCGGGTCATGTGTCTCGAATATGCAGTGGATACCCATGACTGGACCTTTTCGTACCAATACTACAATGTAATCGGAATCATACGGGTGTTCCTTCACTAGGTTGTTGAAAAGTCTCTCGTATTGCGCTACGTCATGGGAGACGCCAATGAGGCCCAGTTCAACGCTGTCGTGGACAGCTTTGGTGATGGCAATGTGGAGTATTTGATGCGCTTTTGTCACATGATCACGAAGCTGTACGAGCACGGCAAAACGATGACACCGGCAAAATTAGCCTTGGTTGCCGCTGATGTATATAACATGCACTATGCAGTATCCGAATCGCTGTTTCGCGCTCTAAAGACTATGGCTGTGCGACGTTGGAGTGGCAGACCCTGATGGTCGCTACTTTTACCGTCAGTGGTTGATAGGCACTTTTACGAAGTGGAAGTGCTATCGAACACCATCGGCGATTGCTACAACAAACAACCCTGTCGAGACGTTCAAGGATACTCGTAAGAAGGTGTACACGCTCAGAATGCGCATGAATATGGGCTTAATTCTTTCGTAGTTTGCCCGTTGCTGCACGCCCGAGAACTTCTTCGGCGTCAAATTTGCTGAGCTAGCAAAATCCACAGCCAAACTGCGGTGGCGGGCAACCGAGATGCGGAGAATGAAACTTATCGAGAAGATGGCCACGCTACCCGGGTCGTATGAAGAATCAGACGAGTCAGACTACGTGCTTGTGTGTGTACACCCAACACCTCGCATTTACGTGCGGCCGCAGAAGCAAACTATGGAAGTTATTGAGGTATGTGCGCAGATGGGCCTTAACAATGCCAGGGTGGAACGAGATGGCCAACCAGAGGCTGGCTGGGCTGTGAATGTCCGCGATCGTACGTGCCCATGCAAGTACTTCTTCAAACATGGCGAGTGTGTCCACTTGTACTTTGCTTTTGTTAACCGAAGCCAAAGAAATCGAAAAAGAGGCCTTGCTGAAGACATCCATGATACCATCGTAGCGCAGCAATCCTCTCGAGGGCGTCCGATTCTGAATGGACCAGCGCTTTCGCTGGTGTAATGATGCAGGCTTTCACGTGTCTGCCTGCCTTCGTGCTCCAAAATTACGCTTTCTAGATGTCACGCTAGATCAAAACAGTATAAGTTCATGTTTCTTGACTAGTGACAGTGTGGATCAATTTCAACTGATAGGTGTAATCTCTGAAGCGATTTCAGCATCGGGCACTTGGCTAGTGAAGATACGCATCATTTATCATGCAATCAAATCGATCATTTGTCCAGTGACAGTATAGATCACTTACTTATCCAGTGACAATACGGACCATTTGTCCAGTGACAATACGGATCATTTATCCAGTGGCAATATAGATCATTTGTCTAGTATATTACGGCACAAATCGTAAAAATGCTATACGTTATACTGTAAAGTCGTTCAACGAACATTCCGTAGGGCTTTGGCGCTACTGCCGCCTTCGTATGGCTGCTCTCTTCCTCTCGCTCCTCGCCTTCGTCGCTGCTCCACGCTTCTTCACTGCTGCTCTCCGCTTCTTGCTCATCAATGGCAGCGCTGCTCTCGGCCCCTTGTATTTCCCCTCTTCTTCGGCCACTCCTTGGGCCTTTTCAGCATTTCACGCTGCATATGCTGATAGTACGAGTTCATGTTTTTTTGACGTAGACTTTTGTAGCCACTACCTTCCTAACCATGTTTACAATCCGGAAGGTCACTTGATGCGTAGCTCGCCAATTTACAAGGCCCAAGCACCGTTTCTCAAGGTCCTGAAGAGAACAAACCACGATATCCCAGCTGTTTCATCAACTGATCAAGTAGTCTAGACAGGTTCCAGACGTAACAATGAAGTCTAACATTTTCTTCATCAAAAGCCGCACCAGCCTGGACGACGTCTCCACGGAAATTTAATATATCCCCCTTGTCCAGTGTCAATTCCTTAGCATCATCTCTGTCAACAACGCTTTCAAAATTTCTGGGGAAACAATAAATCGGGTGCGAGGCATACGGGCTACAATAGCTGAAGCTTGGATACGCCTTTTCGTCAATAAAGCCTTTGTAGTTTCGAAGACAGGGAAGTCCTTGTGAGGGCACTGTTTATCTCCATCAGGAAGGGACTTCAAAGCAGTCCAAGAAGTTTCTTTCATTTTCCACTGATCGTAAGTATCCGTTACAGTGACCTTAACTGCCCTGTGAACCTTTCTCATTGCAGAACCTAGGGTTCCTATAGGAGTTTGTAGCCGCTTCGGAGCTCCAACACCACTTTCATCAAATGCACCACCCAAAAAAGGAGCAAACGCAAGACCTCTCACTTTATGCAACGCTTCATCAATTATATCAGGAGCCTTGACCTCCCTACAACGTAGCCCTCATTCCAGAAAGAAGCAAGCTCCTTCCACTCCATGGCACCAACAGCGGTCCGACGCGCCGCAGGGAGTCGCAAACCAAAAGGCCGTTCGATGACCAAGTGCCGATCCGAAAAGCGGCCAATAGCGCCGCGATAGAAAAGAACAACGACGCTTCAGCTCCTCGTACAGCGAACGGCACGGGGGCAAGACGTCAGGCCGTCGTGAGCTCGATAGCAGGAGCGACACCACTCGAGTTGTGCGTTCTGGGGCGGCCAACAATTAAGGTGTATGGATCTGCAAGGCTGGCGGCACTCAGTGAGCGTGGAACTGACTATTTCTGCAGCCAATGGCGATTTGATGCACACTCGTTCGCAGTACAGTAGTGCACCTCGTTTTCGACACCGGTATGCCTCTATAACCTTCATAATTTGATGATTACGCTCAGTGCATTGCGCAAATCGTTTGCCCATCACCGTTGGCCGAATTAACCTCAATGGTTTTCCCCTCCTCGAGGAGGGATGACACGTCGCGCCGCAGCGACCTCACTCTACTGAACAGACGAGTAAATACTGAGGCTCACTTTATTTTTTGCTGCATCATACCATGGCACGTCGCCGCTCCGCCTATTCTACGCTAAGTCTCGCTGACAAGCAGACGATATGCTGCAAAGCTGCTGCTGAGCCATGGTGGACAGTAACTGAGCTCGCAAATGGGCAACGCAAAAGTTTCAAGTCCCCGTCAAGCGCACCACTCTCCATGGCATTCTCAAGCGCAAGCGCGACTATACATTCATTCCAGACACGCACTCTCTCCGCAAGCGGCTCTGCTCCTCCTCACAGCACAGTGTCGATGAGCTGCTCATTCAGAAAATCGAAGCCTACAAGGCATGGCATGGAAATGCCGCGATCACGGGTGCTACCGTGATCAGCATAGCCTTGCGTGAAGGGGTGCAGCTGCCCAGCGGCATGAAACCTAGCCGTGGGTGGCTGTACCGCTTCCAACAGCGAACTGGATTATGGTTTTCGCTACGGCATGGTGAGGGTGGCTCGCTGGATATGCAAGTGGTAGACGAAGGGTTGAAAGAGGTGCAAGCGGTCGTAACCAAGTATCATCCGCGAGACGTCTACAATATGGATGAAACATCATTTTTCTACCGTAGAGAACCCAAAGGAACTTTGACTGTGGATAAAGCGGAGAAGGGCAAGAAGCAGAGAAAGGAAAGAATCACTGTGTGCGTCGCCACTAATGCTGATGGCACTCACCGGCTTCCTCTGCATTTCATTGGGAAGTCCCAGGTACCACGGCCGCTCAAGGGTCGAGATGTATTTGCTGAAATAGGTTCTACCTACACAAACACTACAAAAGCCTGGATGAATACCACTAAATATTGTGAGTGGCTGGAGCAGCTCAATGAGAGCATGCGTGAGCAACAAAGGCATATCTTGCTACTTGTAGACAATGTGTCCTCTCATAATGACGAACCTGTTGAGCTTTCTAACGTGGTCATCCACAAGCTTCCACCAAATACAACTGCTGCCTTGCAACCGATGGATCAAGGGATCATCAAGAGCCTCAAGGATCATTACCGGACAACAAAGCAAGAAGCGGAGCTGGACACGTTCTATCGGGGCGAAAACTATAAACCAGTCGATATTTATACAGCCATGAAGTGGTGCTCAGAAGGCTGGTCTGGTGTTTCGACGAATACAATTAGAAACTGCTGGAGTCACAGCAGAATCGTGTCAAAGATGGATCTGCGATTTATACTGAATTAACGTAATAAAAAACAGTACACCTGGCCCATCTGCGTTCCTGCATAAATTTTCGCCGTTGGCAGACTCTATATGGTCCACCCTGTCGAAAACGAGGTGCACCACTGTACGACACCTGGTGACAGGGAGGAAGCGGACATCCACCCCTACAGACTTAAGTTCTACGCAGACAGCTCATTGAAGCTCTCCGAAGAGATTAGGGAGCATGTAGATGGCCAGTGCCAGATTTCGTCGGTCGACAAGCTAGTTGGCTGTGCGTGGAGCACAGAGAAAGGGAACTACGACATCTTAGCGAGCTGGAGCCAATCGAGGACTCACTGGAACCTGCGAAGTCCCTGGCAAAGACATTCCAGCGTTATTGAAGCGGTTCACGGCTGCAAGCGATGACCCTCTCTTTGAGCAGCGCATCACCCCGTTAACTAGCTCAACGACACATACGTGGTGACAGGCCAGCCGCTCAAAGTCATCGTGGCGAAATCGGGAGTAATTGGTCCCATCATATCTATACGTATATTTTCGGTATTGTTTTCGGCCATATTTTCGGTGCTATTTTCGGGTATTCGGGATTAATTTCGAATTTCGACAAAGCTCAAGAATCCCAATTGGGCGATGTAGTGGGGGCATTATAGATCATGCCTAGCCCATTCATCGGGCGACAGAACTGGCCTCGCCGCCAAGCTGGCAACTCGTTATTAGAATCTAGAATATGGAATAGTTAGAATCTAGAAGACCGAGTAGTTATGAAACTACTCCGCAGACAGAAGCACAGACCATTTTGGAATTTGACCAACAACAGAGATTTGGTTTGCCAAGAAGCGCCAGCTTCCCTCGTAGAGTTCGGAGCCTACTACAAAAGGGATCCCAAGTCTTCGAAACTTAATTATTATTGTTTTGGTAATTTCAGAGCTTCTTCGCGCAGAGCACGACTTTGCTTTCTTTTCTCATCTAAATCTATCCATACTTTGATACAGCTTATAATTGGTGAAATTCTTGCTTCAAGCAAGAATTATACTAGCTTGCTAGGTATTCACAGAAATTTTTAAATAATTATTTTATTGACAATCATCGATAAGGCAGAGGGTAATTATCTGATAGAACTTTCACTGTTCGTCATCGATCAACCCTGAGCGTGCCGTGGAGTCTAAGAGGCGTTTGGGCGTCCATAGTGATGTTATATCCCCTTGCGTTTTAGTCCTCTATTCGGTACGTGTACCATCCGCGATTTGAGGGAAAGATTGATAATGCTGGATTTATTCATTGTACTTGCATCAGCAGCGGTGTCGTACGAATTCATCGATGTATCGATGAATTTTAGATTCGAAAATGCTGTCATTACCCGATTGGCGTAACTGGATTCAAACGAACATTTCAATGGGCAAGTTTCAAGCGTTACGAGTAGCCTTAGTCGCTACAACGATCGCCATCATGTCTACTAATGCTGCTCACATATACTTATTCGACGGGCCAAACTTAAACGGCCACTACGTGGATTGGTCTTTTTCCGAGACGCAGCGATGCTACTCCGTTCCTTGCTTCAACGACCGTGCCCACTCCCTCCAATTCAGGAAGTTACCCGCAGGCGGTCGTTTGGTCTTGTACGAAGATACAGGATGTCAAGGTAAGTATTACAAGATCGCAGGTTCACGCGGGGAGGTGAGGTACAAGGATGGAGCATTTGAATTTGGCCTTTCGTCCTTCATGATCTGGTCAACTGGGATTTACGCGACGAACGGGATGGTTAACATTTGCGAGGACTCTGACAGAAGGAGGCTTAATACAAACTCTACTGATATCCAGTAAGCAATGTTCCTGTGTGGGTG
>NW_008649014.1:211824-230741 GCF_000247585.1 Phytophthora nicotianae INRA-310 | reverse complement strand
GGGCAGTTTGGCAGTTTGGTGAAAGAGCGAGAACTGAGAACATTTTTCTACAAAACACGAAAAAAATTGTGTTACGTGGAGAGTATCGATAGGTTACGTTGGCAAATGCTACCTACCTTAGCAGCACTGCTAAATGCTTTTACTTCCAGTAGTTGATGGCGGGGTTATTTATTGAGACTTTGGGCACAACAGTGACAACGGCTATTGCTGGGGTGGCTATCTAGGAGCGGTGCTGAGAGCTACTACCAACCTGGTGATCAAGCGTCATGCGTCATTCCACCTGAGCTGGGCCACGGGTACAATTCACGGACTATAAGTGTCAGTCAAGAAAATGGCAATGCGGAGTACTTTGCCTCAGCTGCTGTTAACTGTCAGCAACGATCCAGAATTTGTGTACGAGGGCCGTACTGTCGAGAAGCTCCTAAAAAGTCTAAGGAAGGGCATCGGTCCGATGCCTTCCGATGATCGGCAAGGTCGTCGATTTGATTCATGGATGGGTAAACTGCGGCCACTACGAAGCACGATCATGAAGGCTTGGTCAATTCACGCAGACTGCCAATCCGCAGCAAATGCAAAACGCGTTATTCCCTCTCTTTCGAGTTTGCTCTTACTCGTATTTTGCCAACAGCATCGTCCACACGATATCAAAAGAGCTGCCACCGTTGCCACTACTGTTAACTTTGCTTTCCCAGCACGAACTGACTTGGCGCTTTGCCAAGCCAACAATACCCACACCATCCGAGTAAAAAGGTTTAGCTCCAGTCCTGCTGTCAATAGCACTTGTCCACCACTCTATCGCGTGTTTAACAGAGCTGTCCGGGGGTGCCGCAACTGATATTGCATGCACCTCGCCGGTAAAATCTCTAGGTGTCATAGAAGTCGGCAAAGCAGGAAAAAACTCATACCCTTCTCCATCATTCATGTTGGTGGTGAATGGCACAGCTCGACACGTCGTCGTCAGTTCATGAGCGATCAGAACCAGCCGCGCGTCAACCGATAGCTTGCTCTTCCCGCGCTTGGTCCGAAAGGAATTGAGCATCCGCAGCGCCGTCTCCGCATCGTCTTCTGTCATGTCATCTTCTGTGTCTTCTGAGAGCGTCAGCCCGAAGTCGTAGGCCCGAGTCTCATCCGGGGCGAATCTGGCCGGTAAGAAGCCGCACAAATGACTGGCGTGGAGAACAACAGCGTTGGTAGCTCCCTGTTTGAGCTGACACGTGCCGTCGGATGCAGACGCCCATGTCCAGTGGGAGCAATTCGCCTCTGTGATGCACAATTCAGCGCAGTGAGAGCTGGGCTCGGACTCCAGTGACAACAGCTCAAACCCCTCGAAGTGCCACTCGTAATCCCATTGCGCACGGCCATCACTGCCGCGCAGCCACGCCTGCGAAGAGCCGAATTGGGTCAACCAAGCGAGCCACACCAAACGTAGCATCTTTGAAAAAGATATGTGTCGATAACGCGTACTGTGACACTGAAATACTTCAGTCACCAAATGACGCTGCTCATGAATTTATTATGACTCAACACGATCGTCTTACTTGCTGCGCTTTACTACCAGGAAGACTGCATGGAAACTCTGAGTGGATGTATCACCGAGAGTTCCACGGAGTTCCTCTTAGCGCCCCTTTGCTCGTTCCAATACCTTACTCCTGCCAGCCCAAGAAATCTAGCGCCTCGCCACCGAGGTACAATGATCCCGTCACTAGGACACTCCAGTTCTCGTCCCACTGCTCCTCGTTCTCTGAGGCCTCTCCCTCGACAAGCGAGGCATCAGATTCCTCAGACAGCGCGCGCAGTTCATTGATGCAGTCCACGACCGAGTCCTTCACCGCAACGACGCACTTGCTCTGATCCTCCTTGACCACATGAGTCTTCAGTCCGGTCCAAATACGGGAAAGCGTAGTTTGCCACGGGTGGGACTCGTTATTCACATCATCCAGAACCGCCAGTTCGTCGGGTGAGTATGTTGCCATCACGCGCTGGAAACCGGCGATCTCGAGAGCCTCCGAGAATGTGTGTACCTTGGCCAGACTGGGACGCGAAGAGCTTGTCGGGCAAAAGTAAACACGGTCAAAGTGCTGATTCAGCAGCGGCTCGAACAGCTGCGCCACATTGCGCTCGTGATGGATAGTAAATATAAGCACACGCTTGTCGGCCGGTGTTGTTCGTACCGCAGCCTGGCGGAACCAGTCCGCACAGCATTCGAGACTGCGCAATGTGTGTGCACCGTCAATGTAGAAACGCATCTTATGTGCTTCATCCTCCCATAGCTGTGCTCGGCCCGGCCAGAAAGCGTGTTTCAGTCCTTCTTTCACATCTGGTTCAAGTGCATTAGCGATGTCCAGCTGGTCGGCAGCGTCCTCACCACGCTTGTTACGAAGCCACGTTGAAGCTAACGCCACGGCAAGGCCTGCGTTCGTGCGTTGATAGTCTCCGTGCAGACCCAGTTTGCAGTTCGCTCCGTCCGGTCCGAATCCATCCAGCGTTGGCACACGTACTAACGGCGTGGCAGTCTCAGCGGCACATTTTTCCAGCATCTGCATCGCCATCGGTTCCTGCGCAGTGGTGAAGGCCGCCACACCAGGCTTAAAAATGCCTGCCTTGGCGTAGGCAATCAGATCCAGCGTCTCGCCCAGCACGCGCGTGTGGTCCAGATCAAGCGTCGTAATACCACACACCACAGGCTTGCGGAACACATTCGTTGCATCTAGTCGTCCTCCAAGACCGACCTCCAACACGACAACGTCCACTTGCTCGTCAGCGAAGAGATGCAACGCCATGAGTGTGAGGAAGCGGAAGAACCAGGCCATTGGTGGGTACGGCCCACTCTGGTCCTGTGTGTGCTCCAATCCGTCCCACACAGCGTTAAAATGCCTCAAGAACACTTCGTCTGCAATGGGTTTTCCGTTAATGCGGAAACGCTCACAGGGAGAAACGAGATGGGGCGAAGTGAAGAGGCCAGTCTTATAGCCTGCTTGGCGTAGGATACGCTCCACCATGGCACAGGTAGACCCCTTGCCCTTGGTACCTGCCACATGCACCACAGAGAGCGCTCTTGGGGAGCTACTGTCCACGACGTCGTCCAGGTGCAACCGCTTGAGGTAATGCTGCATCATGGCAATGGTCTCTTCCCGTGTGGACACCTGCGTGTCCTTACCTGGCTGTAAGTCCTTGAACGCGGAGCTCACACCAAGCAGACGGTTCAGCGCTGCCTGCACTTGCTGGCTCATGTCCGCGGCGCTGCTAGTACTGCTCATAGGGCTGCTAGGCGCCGATGTGGCGCTACTGGCGCTGGAGGGTGCCACTTTGACGGGCGTCACGGGTGCAGCGACTGCGGGGGGCGCTGTAGTTAGCGTCATACTTGGACGAAGAAGTAACGACGCAGCCAAGCTCTCGCGGCCCAGAGACGATCGCGCAATGAGCCTGCACACTCGCCGTGTTCGCTGCGGTTTTATTTCCACCAATAGTAGCCATTTGAGGAGTGGGTCCTTGCTTGTAATTGGTTGTCTGGAGAAATTTTTATGTCACTATGTCACTAAAGTAGGAGCACCATTGGCTGGACCAGACGCCGTCCACACACGTCACACATTTCCAGTAAACTGTCCATTGGAGGTGAGGACCTTTATTAGTGTCGAGGAGCTGATCAACGACTGCAGACGATGGTGCGACTGGGAGTGAAGATTAAGAAGCGCGGGAAAGTGCCGCAGCGCCGCCGCAAGCAGAAGCCGCTGCGCAAGTTTAAGACCAAATTCGTGCGCGACCCAAAGGTGCAGGAGGTCTGGGACCACAACCTCACTACGCGCCAGAACTACGTCAACCTGGGTTTGCAGGCCAACCCGAACGCGCACGCAGCGTTGCGTGAGAGCATAGCGGACGCGGATGGAACACTCGAGGCTGCTGACGAGGCGAGGCTATTCGAAGTGCCCGACAGTGACTTCCTGGGCGAACGCAACCCCAGGCGCGTGGCTAACTATGTGTCTGAAGAAGAGGCCAAGTATCTGCGCAAACTTATCGCCAAATACGGCGAGGACTACAAGAAGATGGAGCGTGATGTCAAGATCAACAATATGCAGTGGACAGAACAGAAGCTGCGACGTCGTTGCGCGCGCCTGGCGCTGCTGGACGCCAACATCATCAGCAAACCGCAGGCAGAGGAAACACAGGACTGAGCGACTATGGTACCAATAGATTTCAACGTAATTTGCAACTAGCGGTGTGGTGGAGGCTCTGAAAGCTGCGTAGATTCTCTATTTTTTGTGATCCTTATGCGCCTTCACTCTACAGGAGACGCTGCGCGTCTGGTGTCCACGCGAACCCCCTTCCTACTGTCACTATTTCGCCGATGCCATGCTATACAAACTATTACCTGACGGCTTCCGAGCAACGCAAGTCACGCGTGGCGTACGATGGGAGCTCTAATACACTAATAAATACGCCGTGACTTGCACCAGCCGACTGCTTGATCTTCGTTGCTTGTCCAATTCAGTGCCAACTTAACCCGATGTTACGGTAACGTGCTGCAGCTGAGGTGATGTCGTGTCGGGCGACGACGCGTTAGAAGCCGAAGTGGGCGATGCCGAAGACGGCGACGAGAATGGCATTGCTGACGATGACGCTTTTCCACATGGGCCTCGAACCACAGACGTCGTAGATAAAGACGGCGGGGGCGAGATGCCACCGCAAGAGGATGAAGACGACGAGCCGCTGGTAGACCCCACAGTCGCGGTAGTTGCTACAGAAGAAGTCGAGCACAACGACCCGGAAGGAGATGACACAGAAGACGCGGCAGGACGCTGCATCTGCTTCAGCATTCCAGTCGATAGATTGGTCACACCAGCCAACGCAGCTCTCGCCTTTGCACTTGAAGCATTTCCAGGAGTACCCGTCGAAGACCCGGTACTCCCCTTCCTTGCTCCTGCGCTGGCAGCAGCCTTTATCGCTGCTGTGACACTGCCAGCGAGTTCCAGCGTAGCAGCGGCAGCCGCCTGGGCGTTAGCAGCCTCCTGTGCCTCGTCGTTAACGGCATTGACCACCACATGAGGCAGCTTCTTGTGGGCCACAGCACGCTTGTGATACGCACGCTTAGCCGCGCGTAACTGGTTCTGCACTTGGCAGCGTGGGCACGGACCGCCCTTGCGGTGACGATGTTTCGTGCCTTCCACCTTGTGCTCGGTGGCTTCAATCTTGCGCTTGAGTTCACGCAAATCTTGAGGGAGGTTCGTCAGGTCCGGCAGTGGCAGGTTCTCCAGCTTCGAGAGAGCCATTTTGGACAACGACGCGCCTGGTCCAACGATGCCCTTAACGTCCAAGTCTTGCTCCGTGAACGTCCCTTCTAAGTCTGCAAACGTCTCCTGCATCTTGAGCGTCATGAGTCGCTTGCGTTCCTCGCGCTTCTTCGGCGTCTTCTTCTCGCCCTTGCCCGGCGACTTGCTGTTACCCAGACCATTCTCGTGGCCAGTTGCTAGCAGAGGCACAAAGCCGCTAATTGTCGAGCCATCCGAGCCATCTCCACCGTTCTGCTGGCCACCAAAGGCGAGGCTAGTCGCCAAGGAGCCACCGAGCTGGTGTGGATGCGGTCCACCTCCACGTCCTGACGTAGAATCGCCACTGCCTGGCACATTGAAGTTCACAAGCTGCACTTGGTTCTTGTAGGGATGATGCAGCTTCCGCTTGTGCAGACATGAGCTCAGGATGTGGCTCACAGTGCGATTCTGGAATGTGCCAAAGTCCAAACTGTTCCAATCCTCGACAATATCGACGTTCGACGGACTCTTGCTGCTAATAGGACTGGATGCCATCACCTTGTCGTTGGGCTGCTGAATTGAGCGGTGGGTTTGGATCGCAGTGAGGCCATTAATAGCGGGGTTAGTAGAGGTGGTCGTACCGTTGGCACTTCGGCCAGTCATACCAGCTGACGTTGCAGCGTTCCGTGTCAAACCGTTGGCCTGCAGCCTCCGCTGTTCTTGCTGCTGAGCTGCCTCCAGATCCCACTGCAAGAACCGGTTCTCACGGTCGCACAGCACAGCGTGATCAATAGACGAAAGCAGGTCGTGCTCGTAGCTGTCGTTCTCCATTCCCCATACATTACCTTCCTCGTCTTCGTCCGCTTTGCTCTCGTCGTCTGTTTCCGCTTTGCTTTCCGTGTCCGGTGACACTGACACATGCAGTGCCTGCGGACTATCTGTTCGCGATAGCTTAGCACGTTTGAGCGGCGGGCTGGACGACAGCGACGCGCTGCCCAGCACGAGATCCAAATCATCGTCATCATCTTCGAACAATGCAGCAGTGACAGACTTCTTGCTAAGTGGCGAGTTCTTCGCAGCTAGCGGCTTCTGTGACGCACCCTGCCCTCGCAGGTATCCTGTCGTTGTCTTTGCTGCCTCGGTAGTGGCTTGGGTGGTCTTCTGCTGTAGAAATCCGTTGGTGCTGCGCTTCATGAATGGCGAGGCAGTAGGTGGCACCACTGGCGATGCCGACGTGGCACTTTTGGCGTCTTCTGCAGTGGCAATCTCGTTGAGTGCTAGCGGCTGCGGCTGCGTGTGCTGGAAGTCAAATACGTCCATGTGGTGGTCGAGGTCGCCGAGATCGAGATCCATCCAGCGTTGCAGCTCGTCCTGCGTGTCCATTTCCTTGTCGCCGTCTCTTGCTGCTATCCTAGCGAGGGCTTCGTCGTCTTCATCTTCCAGTGCCCGTCGCAGTCTCCGCGCGGCTTCGTCCTCTTCCTGTGTGCGCGACAGCGGGAATAGTCGCAGCAGCTGTTCGTCTTGACTCACCAGCGAGTCCACGCGCTGCACAGTCTCGCTGGCATCGCATGAGCTCTCGGAGAACTCTTTCATAATGTGCAAGAACTCGACACACGTCTGACTGCGCATGTCGGCGGACTCGGTTCCTTTAGCCGCGTCTTTGTTGGCACTAGCAGCGGCGGTGGCTGTCGCGGACACGCGCGGCGCGTCGGTACTTCCTGTCGCAGGTATTTGTAGGCGCAGCGGCTTCTCCAAACGCGTGGGCGCCGCGGTGGCCGCTTCTCGGGGCGACGTCATCTTATCGGCGGGGTCGGTGCTCTGCTCGTAAGCTCGGGCAATTATCTTTGCCTGCCCAGCCATTACGCCCAGACGACGGTGCAACAACGACAATAAATGGGTCAAAGTATGTGATTGGTCAAATTCTACGGCGGCCAATCACGAGTGCGTGTGGACAAATAATGAGTTGCCTGCACATAAAATGAGTTTTTTTTTGGATACAAATACCCAAAATTGCGCTGTGTCCAGTTCAGGCCTCTTGTGCTGGTTTTGCACCGAAGACTTCGACACCGATACACTCGCAATCAATCAGATCGCTCCAACTCACGTCCGAGCCGGCTCCGGTTAGGACTAGGTCAGGACTGATTTCACTTGCTTTTTGTATGAATTTACATGGATCAACGCGTGGCAGTACCTTTCGACCAAGCAGATGTTTATTTCAGGTGGGTTCAGGTTTATCTGCACCAAGTGGCTAAATTTGGCATACCATAAAGGCGGTATGCATGTTGCCGTGATTGCGGTGCTTGTTATGGTCTTGCCCTTGCCTTCCTTGTAAAGCTCAGAAGCGGTGACTACATGCCGGACACTGCTGGCTCAGATCTCTCGGAGTGACGTCATGCTGCCCCGGGATCTGCTGCTTATGGAATGGATACTAGGACTTGAAGTTGAAGACGGTCTCTATCTGCAGTGTGAATGCCTTTTATTGCGGCACTATGCACAATAGCAGCGTGCTGCTGTGGCGCTACTCCGTAGCCTGGTTTGCTGTAGCTAGGAAATCTAATATCATCTAAACTCTTGCGACTGACATATGAACTTACAGCAGGTTCACCATACGAAGGGATTGACATCTCTTGCGGACTCGGACTGCTGCATGGTATGGTATCGTCACTTGGGCATTCCTCGTACTTCTGAAGTACATGTTTGCTGAAGCAGTTGATGTCCTGTGGCCTGATCTCTCTGCCGCCATCTGATTACACTGTGTCCAGCGGAGAGCGCACGAAACAAAATGGTGCCGACGGAATGGAGTGTCAAGAACAGCGGATACAAGTCGCTCATAGTGCTCTCACGGTGTTGAATTCGCCTGCAACTACGTCAGTGAGATACGGCCACGGCACTGAGGAGTCTAATTCCCGCGGTCTGAAGTCATTGAAGATAATTCTGTCGTGATTGTCTGCACCTTACCATTGCTCGTTGCCTATCGGATGAGCTCCTAATCGCTTCGTTTTGCAGTGGCGAGGGCATCAAAGTAGTTGACGTCATGACAAACAATCCTCATTTTCTATACTGGTACGAGCTTCCTGCTTTACAATTCTTCTACCTAGCCAGGATGCGTTTGTCCGCGAGTGAGCTTGCACTTGCATACTTGCATGGCTACTTTTGCGAGTTGAAGTGCTCCAGAATTGCAGTCTCCAGCGCTCCATTTTCCTGGAGTAGATTGTCAGCGTTGGCCTGCAGAGCCGATGCGGTCGATTTCTTGCGCTCACGGTAGCGGCGCTGGCGCATGTTCTGCAGTTGACGCACATGGTGTAGCCTGTGGCAAGAAAAGCGATGTTAAAGAGAAGAAGATTCCGAATTGCTGATTATCTTTGCTTACCTGTCGGACGTGGGTATGGCCTTCCTGCGTTTGCTGCTGTTGCTGTCGCCTCTATTTCGACGACGAGCTATGGAACTCTGGTTCTTCGGTTCAGCAGCAGGAACGTCTTCATCTTCATCCTGGCGCGCCACACTTGAACTCACAGACCTTTCCTTGCGTTGCAGGCGGGTGCGAGGTGGCGAATCCTCCTCGGACTCGCACAAGATGAACGACAACGACATTGAGGCCATTCCTGCTCAAGCCTGCTCTTCCCGAAAGAAAATACACTGCTGGTTCATGTGGAGCTTTCCATCTCTAGATCTATATACTGCCTTTTTCAGGAAGCCACGTCTTCTCTACACAATGCAAGTCTATTAGAAATTGTAGTCACTTCCAAGCAAAGCCCAGTGGAACTCAATATCACCACTTTGCTTCTCTATAGTTTAGTGCTGTTCCAGTCCCTCCACGTCTTCTGACTTACGCTTCCGGATCTTCTCTCGCAGGTTCGCGAAACTTACATCACCCGGGTTGCACTTAGTTGTCGCGGCACTCTCAACCGCAGCCATCTCCTCTGCGCTTGGTGTACGCTTCACCATTGTAATGAGACGTCTTGCGTACTTTTTAGTAAGCTTCTGTTCCGAGTTCGCAATCACCTGCAGGCTAGGGTGGCGAGGTAGATCGGAGTCCGTGTATTCGTACGTTGTGGGTAGCAGATACACGAGCCGGCCACCTTCGCGCAACGTCTGGGCAGCAAACTCCAGCAGATCTTTCATCACGTCTTCGGCCGCGTACGGCTGCGTAGGGGCGATGTAGTTTGCCTGCTTGCTTGCCATATTCACATCGCTCTTGATTTGGCGCTTGCGTCCACTCTTACGAGCACCGGCACGAATTCCATAGGGCGGATCACATACCACCGCGTCGAAGAAACCCTTACACTGCTTAACGAGAGGTGACATGGAGTTGTCAGCGCGCACAAGCTCTGGAAGCGGAAGGCCATACTGCTTAAAGTTGGTAATAACGTTCACACGCTCCTTCTCGTCGGACTTATCGTCTGTGACGACAACACCAGCGCCCGTGACACCAACGCCAGTACCTAGCAGCACCCGAATGTCAATGTCCGTGCCGTAACACATTGCACCGTGAGTTCCACACGGGATCAAGACACTGCCAGTGCCTACAAACGGGTCGATCACCAGGTCCCCGGGCTGTACCAGAGCCATGTTGCACATCAGCAGAGCCATTTCCGATTCCATCGACGTGGGGCCAATGTACGCTCTGCGTTTCAGCGTCTGTTGATCGACCAGATCTCGTGCGCCGCCGCGTCCTCGATTCTTCTCGCTTCCGGCCAGCTCACGCAAGAAAAATATCTGCTTGGGTTTCATACCCGGATTCAGATCCTGGTCCAGACCCAGTTCCTCCAGCACCAGGAAAGTCTCGTCCGGATTCTTCATCTGCACAGGACCAGCAAAGGGCAGAGCGTCCCGAAACTTTTCACGGCGTTCGCGCTGTTCGTCCATGCTTAGCTTCTTGCCGAACACAGCCACGTTGATACGCCACGAACGTTTGTCGTCCTGCAAAATCTGCTGCTTCTGTGGTCCCTGGAAGGCCTCTACCGATGATACGAGCTCGTCGTAGCCACCACCATTGGCTGTGTGACCCCACACCTCGTACACGCCCTTGACAAGGATGCCACGCTCAGAGAGGAATTTGGCATGTTCTGCTGACGGGAGTTGAACCCGCACGAGCGGGGAGCTTTCGGGTTCCGGTAGTTTTCCGGTCTCCGGGTCCTTCAGCACCGTCTCCTCGACGCTGGGGAGCTTCTGCATTGTCAGTAAAGCCTCCAGTTCTGGGTAACGGAAATCGAAGTGCTGGTGAACGAAGAACACAAGATATTCGGGCATTCTGGAGAGGATTTCGAGGTGATCACAGTAATTCTGGAAGTAAAACAAAGGTGGGTATATAGTGAGGCGTCCTGTGACTAGATCCGATGTTCACGAAATGCTGCCGATGAACAGGACGCGATGTATACAGCGATAGCACTGCGTCTAAATGACCAAGCGTGTGGAACAGCGTTTTTGGGTGGACCTGATGAGGTTGATGCAAATTTTTGGTGTTTGAAACACAAACCCTTTCAAACTATATATTGGCTAATACAGTTCAGTGCGTTCACCTTTGTCAAAAGAAGCGATAAGTTCATTATTGTTTCTTATCGTAACTTCCTATTAATACTAGGAAAATCCTACAATCAACGTTTTGCTCTTACATGTACTGCAATAGCTGCACGATGCTCTGTCATCGACTCACAACGGACTAATCGTCTGGATGAACTCGCGGGCCAAGTGCCAGGCCTTCTTCACAGCTTCCTTCGTCGCAGGGTTGTCGATGTCACCGCGGCTCACCCAGCCGTGGATCATATCCGGGAAGTTTACCACGTTGCTTTGCTTGGCGATAGCAGGATTGGCCTTAAGAATCTTCTCGACCACTCCACCCTCGCTAACAAGAGGAGGGTCGTTGCCAGCCGCGCATAGAAGCTGAGGAACTCTTATGCTCTCCGTCATCTTCTCCACGGCACCTTCACCGTTCACGAGTTGTTCGACATTCCAACTGGGATGAAACGAGACGTGCCCCTTGATAGAAGGGGTCTCCATAGCCGACTGCTTCGCACCAACATACGCACCCCAGCAGTAGCCGTAGCTGCAGATGGACTCCACTCCGATCTCCTCCTGCAGGTAGGCGATGGCGTTAGCCACGTGGGCAGCCGCTACTTTCTCAAAACTGTTTCTCTTCAGCCATGCTGGGATGTCCACGCCGTCGAGAGTGACTGGGTAGTCACCATCAGCGGCGTCCACGAGCACCACAGTGTAACCCAGTTTGGCCATTGCTTCAGCGTCCTGCTTGATACGACCACTGTTCGGGCCAAAAATGTCTGGAATGGCAATCAAACCAGCCTTGGATTGGAGAGGGCCAGCGACAAAGAGCTTCGTGTTGCGGAAGGTCCTTGCGACAATTGCATTGGCGGCGGTCTCCTTGGACGGCTCCATGACGGTAGGGCAACAGCTCATGATTGCTTGGTGTTGTAGCGAGGTAGAGTCTAAAAGCGATAAATTGTAGAATAAGCCGATACGAAGTGGAGGATCGCACCGAAGAGCCTTGCTCTGACATTATCGGTGTTCATAATGTGTGCATGTTGATCGAATGGATAGAATACCATGCAGTGATGTAATCACTAACATGGCGAAGGGATTGCGACAGATTGCACAGATCTTGCACGATTGATCACTCTTTCTCAATAATCGTATACTACACATAGACGAAAGGAAGAAATGTCAATTCCGGTCCGCCGGTTCAATTTGGCAATTGAAACCTTTAGTTTAACGTTAGTACTAAGTATGATTGGCTAGACATTTGTCTACTAGGTAGAATCACTTAGTAAAATTAAGGGAGCTGCCTAATTGGAAAGACCATCACTTTTAATGTACGGATCTATTGTGTTGTATCCGTTAAATACTGTTGTTGTTGACTTCTTTCAAAATCCCTATTATTTCGAAACCTGTCCTGTAACCAGCCGCAGTTCCGATCGCACATAAGAGTATTAATACTCATCCCAATTCATTTATAATTTTGCGCGATTGCTGCGCGGTTCATTCAAAGAACCTAGGATGGAAATTTCGCACTATAAAAGTTTCAGAAATAGCTATTATGTTTGTATTATTGTTAGAACAAAAGATACAAATAAAACTTGAAAAGCCTGTTTGGACTGGTCCTTGCTCCCACAACACAAACAATCTTATTGTGTCCGGAGGTAGAGCGATACCGCTGCATGAAAAGCGGCATTTTTTCTGGATTTGAGACGAGTGCCGTGATGAAGCAAGTGGAAAGTTGTGGACGGCACGAGCTGGCGACAGTTCTGAAGGTTACAGGACTACATACTTCGTATTTGTGATAGAGATGAGTGCCTGCGGATCTAACTTCTGGCGCGATGCAAGTAGCAATTGGTCAATGAACTAACAAATCATGGACAACTAAACGGGAAAAATTGATCACTAACGCGCCACCTTACGCTCCAGATACCTTACTGACGGCGAGTGTGAAACCAAGCTAGACTCTGTAGACCGGCCATAGGACACGCTCGAGCATAGGGTTGGACTTCATCGAGCGTAAGCCTGCGCAGTGGTGGCTCAGCTTGACCAGCTTCAGTAACTGATCGGGGATTCGATTGCTCAGAACACCTTTTCTGCACGCGCGCCCTCGCTTTTGTTTCTTATTTCTAGTGAAAGCCTCCGATGGAGCAGTATCCCTAACTTGCCAGCGTCACGATCACAGCTGACGAACATCGTAAGCACTATTATAGTGGGCACGAATCTCCTTGGTATTTTGAAGACCATGTAAGAGTAACGCAAAACCAACCAGTAAGATATATGCATGGATGCCTCTTGATGTCGACATGCAAATCGTGCATTTCTTTCACGGGTAAGGCTGCGATAAAAATGTCGACATCGCCTGAAGCACCATGCTCGTGAAAAATCTAATAAAACACAGGTTAGCATATATACAAGTTAGCATTAACACAAGAATGATGTAGCGACTATCCTTTTAGCTCACGCGGCCCTTGGGAGGTATGAACACCGGATACAATGTGTCGAACTGAAGCAGCTAAAGTCCAGCAATGCCTGTACACACATTATTGAAGTGGTATCATACAATGTCTTGGGGTTGACAGAATCTTGAAGCGCATCCCCCACCGTGCGCGGGTCGTTGTGATAACCGGGTAAGATAATTCTATCGTCATTGACCATTATAGACGCGCGATAGCGCGAACAAATCGAACAAACAACTTGTGAATAACCTTGGCAGTGATGCTTGCATTGTTCTCAGGGGTCCCGAAAAATAAATATGCAAAGCAATATATTAATATTTTGATATGCAATATTTTATTTTGTCGCAATCTTACTAACTATTCATATTTTATTTTGATATCTAGTGAACACTCATATAATATTTTCCATTCCCTGACAACCAACAGTTTTGGGCCAGCAGCTAGAAACCAACCATCACACCTGCAGCCTTAAGAGCAAAACGAACGCCAATCCAGACCTGTGCAGTCACTCTTAAACATTTCCCACCGCCCTCACGAAGCTCAAAGTTACCGCAACCTCCTGTGCAATGAGTGCGTTTGCCTCGACCCGACCCTCCCGACCTTTCTCGAACAAGCAAGTCGCTCGGTTCTACTTCTCGCCGGCCCTCGACGAGCAAGGAGAGCCGACAAGCTATCAAGTTGCAAGGCTTGCGGTAAGCACCGCAAGCACACGCCTCGGTCGGGCTACACCAACCTGGTGTCACACGTTCGTGACAGTCACCCCAACTACGAGGACGCGATGCGAGATGCAAGCGCTGCAGCCACCGGGACGCTTGTCCCATGGGTCAGCCAGACGGCGACAAACCGGTTCAGTTGGATCGTCATGTGCAACCTCCCTTTCTCTTTTTGCGAGTCGGAAGAGACGCGAAGGTACGAAATCGTTACTGCATTTGACGTTTTGTTTGTATTTCTAATATTTGTACCACTGTATTAAATGTAGGTTTACTAACTTACCGCCGATCTGCGTCGAGACGCTCTATGGTGACATGGAGAGCGTCGTGAAGGCCGTCGAGAAGTCCATCGGCGAGGAGATGCCCAAGTCGTTCGGCCTCGTCATCGACGGCTGGACCCATGGCACCGAGCACTTCCTAGCTGTGTATGCATGCTAAGAGTCCTCGGACGGCCCTCGCTTCCCGCTCCTGTCTATGGCCCCGATAATCGACGAGCCGGATGATGCGCTCAATGCAGACGGCCACGCAGCGGCTATCGCACGGTTTTTGCCATTTTTTTTGGACGGAGCCTGGACGATGTGCCGTTTTTAGTCGGCGACAATTGCGCAGTCAACAAACGACTGTCTAACCTCATGGCTGTGCCACTTGTTGGCTGCGCAAGCCACCGTCTAAATCTCGCGATGCGTGAGTATCTAGCTCCCCATAAAAACACTCTGGCAGAAGTCCAAGCGCTTATGCGTAAGCTGCGTACACTCAAGCAAGCAGCCAAGCTCCGGTACGAGTACTATTTTTGGTATTACTTTTTTTGATAGTACTAAATCTGTCGTTACTATTTCTGCAGCAAAAAAACTGCTCTCCAGCCAGTCCTTCGCCAAGACACGCGATGGTCGTCGACGTTCACGATGCTCGCCCGTTATTTCCGCCTGTACGAGCACCACTCCCCGGATGACGAGGACCTCGAAGACCTCATCCCTTCGCGAACCACGCACCGTAGCCTTTGCAAGCTCTTCGACGAGCTGCACGATGTAAAGTCAATCTCCAAGAAGTTGCAAAACGACGGCCTAACGCTACTCGATGACCGAGACCTTCATGGCGGTTTGTTAGAAGTGCACCCTTCATTTGGAAACTATCAAGGTAAGTGTCTTTTTCGAATTACTATGGGATCAAAACTCCTAACTATATGATTTTGCTGCTATTAACGTTAGCACCCAACGCTCCCATCGTTCACTCGCCGAAGTTCGAGTCTGCAGTGGTTAAGATGCTGGGCGGAAGGCGACGCGACTGACAACTGCGGAGAAGGCGCTGCGGAAACATTTTCGACGCGTAGCAGCTGCTGCTGCTCCTCTCGACGACGAGCAAAGCACCAGCTTCGCTGAGCGGATCCTGAAGCGCAGGAAGGTTTGACGCAGCCCCCAGCACTTTTTTCCTGCTCAGCGCGATTCCACCTACGTCAAACGTGGAGCGCCTGTTTAGCTCAGCCAGATCGGTGCTGCGTCACGAGCGCCACCGTTTTTCTCCGCAGGCGCTCGAGATGATCCTCTTCTTGAGGGCCAACAGCTTGTACCGGAACGTAGCAACTGTTGATGCTTGTCTGCTGTAGATAAACTCGAGTACAAGCCAAGTTTGAAGCGACAATGTTTTATTCCTGTGTGCCGAGTTGTTCAATTGTTTATTTTTTTCTCCAACAAGTAGGTCAGGCGCTATCTATTTGCTTCGATCACCTTTAGTTGATATATATTGTATTTTCGGGATCCCTGATTCTTCACGGTCTATTAGCTAATGAACAGTTCTCTACTCCATACCCCACCCATTCGATAAACGTGAGTTTGTGCGGTCAAACGCCCTCTGGAAGGTGGGTTTGTGTGGTCAAACGGCCTCTGGACCAAACGTAGATCTTTTGAATCTTGTGTGACGTTTCATTTAGATCGAATATCCTCTTATCGACGGTAATACTTGTTAGCTTCAAAACCGAGAGCAGAGTAAACTGGAAATCAGAGTATTTCATCAACTGATCAATTAGTCTAGACAGGTTTCAGCACTGTTGGCTAGTGATGACAGCCTTACTCGTCAACGCATTCGGATCTCTACACCAAGATCAACAATCTGTTATATGTGAGTATGCGTGTGTAGTAATCTAGCGATACCGCTTTGTCAACAATTCAATGAATCTCCATCGTACTATGAATAGTTTACGCTTAGAGCAGCAGTATTCTGGCGAGAAAGACAAACTAAAGACATATCCTCTCTAGCCATTGCTCCTCCAAAGGAAAATACGCGAATATGCAGGCGCATATAAAGTGATCAAAAACACAGAATGTATTTTCATGGATGCCGATCTAACACCACATCACAGTCACACTCAGGTTTCTCTATTTCTACTTGGTGCAGCACCGCTTGACTTGGAACTGTGGTGCCTTGGTACATATATACACAGGTCGACTGTGTGGCACAGGAGTAGCTTGGATCACCGGCTTAATCCACACTAGTAACAGGTGCTAGCCACAACTCCGGCTTTTGCAAAACGTGGAGAAGAAGAACTTTACGTCGTAATGGTATTTGAGTGTAGTAGCATGCTGTTGAGCACACCATCGCTGTGTCCATGTGGAAGCATGGCTTCTTAAGCATACGCGAGTCGGCAAGAGTCAATACACTGAGATCGGTGACCTTGGTTGCCGGTCTCTGATGATAACGGTCTGAAGTGGATCACAGCTGGAAGATAACGTAGTTGTAGAGAGAGCCTTGGTCTACGCGCTGCTGGCTCTAGCCATTGATGCTACTTGTGACCACGTCTAACGCTACGACCAGCAACGAAGATCCTAGTCGGTCTCGGGCCAGTTGGACGTGAGCGCCACAGCCACCACTAGCCATTGAGCACCTTGACATCACGGCGAGCGCGATGACCAGCGAACACAGCACCAGTCGGTCTGACAAGACAACACGACGGCGGCGGCGACGGCGGCGACAGTACTGACAAAACCGAGCATGTGCTACTCAGTATTGAGATCACTGCCGTCAGATCGATGCAGCGAGTGCGATGTCCAGTAGTGATCATCTTCTTCAATGGCGAGGTGGGTGATTCGGTGCACATGGAGCCGTGTCGATCGAGCTTGGTGCGGCGAGCTGACGCTCACATGCATGTATTACGGAAGGTATTCAACTTGAAGTGGACGTAGCTGTGATCGCTGACTGGCTGCTTCTACACGAAACGGCCAATCAAACGGAGTGATCATTGCGATGAATAATTTGATTGGCGGAATGGGTCGAGCGAACCCGCAGGCGAAACTTCGGTTTCTCGCCTAGTGGATAGAATCCTCCGGTCGGTCGAAAGCCGCCTAGGGATAGATCACTCGTCATTGGACAATATTTCGTATAATTACTAGCAAGAAAACCAATACCTGCTTCAACCCCTATTTAACACACAAGAAATAATTAGGTAAATTTGACAGTAAAACAGACTTGCTCAACCGCGCTACCATCATAGCAAGCACCAGGGGCATGCACAATCATAGTCAACACGGGGCTATAGCAATCACTATCGATTAGGAGGTGGTGTATAGTACGGCTATCTAGAAATTCGGTTGTATTGCTAGTTTTGAGGTGGACCAGCGGACCGTCCAGAATCGAATTTGTTGGCTTTTTTAGTGGCATGCTTGGGATTTTGGCATACGAGAAGGAAAAAGGAGCGATGGCCCTTACGCTAGGCGCTTTGTGGCACACCGTTCCAATTCGTAATAAGTAAGTTATTGCCATTATGACTTGTGGCATGGACATGTGATATGGGCGGATACAAAAATATAAACGTGAACACCTTTAATCCTACTATTTTAGCTGATCTTCTTGCTGTACCAAAATGAATGATGTGGCTTCGTGGACCACGAGACACTAACAAAGATAGGCTATTGGATAAACCACACAGAGCAGAATGCTCGTGTACAGCTTTCTCGATGCCGTGGGCATAACTTGCTCATTGTGATGGCGTGGACAAACCGTGGCGCGTTTGTAACGAAATCTTCTAATGCTGCGTTACTGGATGGATCGAAGACGAGGTTATTTGAGAACACTATTGTACTCGATTTTGCTGCTACATTCGTTGCGTTGTTCAGTTGTCGTACGTCGTCTTCGTAAACAACGACTTTGGCTAGTCTCGAATGGGAGGATATAGCAGGTGACAAAAACGACTATGATAGCTTCGCAAGCTGACTCTGCGCTTCAATACCGACACACATCCCGACTTGGGTCTCCAGTGCAACTTGGACAATAACGTTGCCAATACCGGAGCCAATGTCCAAGAAAATGTCAGTGCCTTGTAGTCGAGGTAGCACAGCTAAGATCGCCGTAACACCAGCTTTAGAAATCTCACCTGAACGATGCTCAAGGTTGGGGCGCTTGGGTTTGACTTGCTTCCGGGAAACGGACCGGAAAACATTGTCAACAATTTGATGAACGTATGCCGAATCTCTATTTACGCGTACGGCCATCCCAGTAGTAGGCGCGGCTAGGTCGCGCTGCAAACCGGTGAAGAAACGTCTTGGAAATCGATCCAAGTTCGTCCCGTGTGTTCGTTTTAGTGTTTTCAAGCGTATCTGCAGCTAGTGTCGTGTTATTCCGGTAGTCATCATCTGCTGCCACAATAATTTCCAATCGATTCGATGACCTTCGTTGAGCTGCGCTTTTGTAAGACAGAATAACAACCGATCTTCCTCGTTGGATAAATCAGACATCTGTGTGGTATAGCAAAAATGTCACGGAATCATGGTGAGGACTTGTACTTCACGATGGAAATTGTAGAGTGAATTGAAAATTAAAACTAACTGCAGGCCTACGAACTGGACACGCTCTTGTGTCCAACGCATTGCCCGTAAACAACGGTCAGGTCAGCGTCCAGTAATCCTTAATAAAAGAGAGGGACTTTATCAGGTCTAGAATCGTAAACGGAGGTAACTCCGTTACACGACCTCCCTTGAGAAGAAGAGGCTTCGGCTCGGGAAGGTTGCTGCGAAGGTCTTCGCTCCGTTACA
>NW_008649014.1:208894-210386 GCF_000247585.1 Phytophthora nicotianae INRA-310 | reverse complement strand
TTGACAAGTAAGGCTGTCATCACTAGCCAACAGTGCTGGAACCTGTCTAGACTACTTGATGAGTTGATGAAACAGCTGGGATATCGTGGTCTGTTCTCTTCAGGACCTTGAGAAACGGTGCTTGGGCCTTGTAAATTGGCGAGCTACGCATCGAGTGACCTTCCGGATTGTAAACATGTTTAGGAAGGTAGTTGCTACAAAACGTCTGCGTCCAAGCCGATCTCATACAAAAATCCTTAAATTTCTGATGATCTTCAACATTAACCAATCAACGATTGGTATAGGAAGAAAGTTCTTGTTTGAACGATTCAGGGTCTGCAATCAGTTTCTCAAAATGATAATTTGGGACGAACTAATGTAGAAAAATATGACCTCACCCAAAATTAGTCCCAAAACAAAACTACGTCCAGCACAATTGCCCTCGGTTCTCGGCATGGGGAAGACCAGGTACGTCCCTCTAATGGTGGTACGAGTACAGGGTAGTGTCTGACAGTCATCTTCCCCTCCTTAGGACAGAACACTCGCGTGAAATACGCGATCTGCGCGTTGACAAGCGCCTGGAAGGGGTAACGTACCAAAAGATAGCCGACAAGCTCTAAATTCACGTTTCTAGCGTTAAAACAATCGTTGCGAACGCCAAGCGGAGCGGCCATACCCATTCCAAGCTGCGAGCCGGTCGTCCTCGCAAGACTAGCGTTCGCGAAGACCGCCAGATCGTTCAAGAAGCAAAGAGAAACCGACGGCTTAGTGCCGAGAAAATTGCAACTATGGTGAAAGAAGACCACGGCGTAACAATTTCTAGCCAAACTGTGCGCAATCGTATCAAGCCGGAGGGATTTAACGGGCGAGCCGCGCGTAAGAAACCCAATCTTTCAAAAAACAAAAATGTGAAGGCACGCCTTGCGTACGCGAATACCATGTTGAAGTACAAGGAAAAGGACTGGAGGAAAGTCGTCTTCAGCGATGAGTCATCTATTTTGCTTACGGGGCTTCTGGGCGGGTTTACGTGTGGCGAAAGCCTGGAGAAGAGTTTAAGAACGAATGTTTAGTGCCCACATTCAAGGGAAACGCTAATGGTTCGGGGGTGTATCATGTCGGAGCCCTCCACCTGTGTGAATCAAGTGTGACTGGCACCTACTACAAGTCGATTCTCGAAAAGAATCTACACGCTACTGTTTCAGTCATGGGAATCGGTAAGGACTCAACGTTTGTGAACGACGGAGCTCCTTGGCATCGCTCAAACCTCGTCAAAACATATCTCGAAGAAAATAAAGTGGAAGTTCTCGGTTGCTTCGTCAGCAACGTCGGGGTTCGAGCTGACCCCGACAAGGTGAAGGCCATTGCAACGTGGCCGACACCCAGATCTCAGAAGGATCTCAGGAAGTGGTTGGGTTTGGCCAACTACCTCCACAAGTACAGCGCAGGGTACGCGGGTCTCGCAAAACCCTTGTCGGATCTCCTGAAGAAGGATGCCGACTGGCGCTGGGAGCAA
>NW_008649014.1:205458-208794 GCF_000247585.1 Phytophthora nicotianae INRA-310 | reverse complement strand
AAGGACTCAACGTTTGTGAACGACGGAGCTCCTTGGCATCGCTCAAACCTCGTCAAAACATATCTCGAAGAAAATAAAGTGGAAGTGCTCGAGCACCGGCTCAGAGCCCAGACCTCGATCCTATTGAAAATCTCTGAGCCCATGTGAAGCAAGAGTTGCATAAGTCCGCAACATCTAGTATCGAGGACTTGAAGCTGAAAATCCAAGCTATTTGGTGCGGTGTTGAGGCAGAGAGGGTTCAAAAGCTATACCTATCGATGGCAAAACATCTGCAGCAAGTCAAAGACACTAAGGGGGGGGGGGGGCACACAGGGTACTAGAAGGTCTGTGGCTTCTCTCGTGGAGGCAAGTAAGTGTCGGGAGGACGGACATTTGATAGAACAGGCCGGAGAAAGCGCATATTGAAGAGAACGCGACTTTTCAGATTTTGGACTTTGACTTTTTTGTAGCTTAAAACATGGATACATTTTTTATATGCATGTAACTGCACAACCTGGACTGCGTTTAAAACCGGTATGCATTCGACGGAAAGGTGTTGCAGAGTAGTTTCCAATAAGGTGACAAGCTTGCAAAGCCATAATAATGAAGTTCCTTTCTTTGCCGGTACATTTCACTGGAGATCTTGGACGTAGCTTTTTGTAGCCACTGTACTTCTGCCAGCATGACCAAATCGATTCTTGACAGAGATGGGGCTTTGTTTCATCTACCGGGTAAATTCGCTTGCACAAAGCAACTTTGTGCATCTCGCAATAATCGTTTTTTTGTGTCGGCGCCCTTCCTTCAAAGCGACACACGGTACATTCACGCTTCGCTCGACTCCGTCCTTTGCGTACCATGATTCTCTTGCCACGCACTCAGTAGCAACACAGCTGGTTACCTCAGCACAACTGGTAATGCTCGCACTAGCTGAGGTAGTATTGGGCGTAGCGATGGTATCCGCATACAGCATTCCGTCACTATTTATCAGCCCCTCCTTCCATGAGCCATTAAACATTTCTCGTACCAGAGCGGCTACAAAGGATAGGTGGTTGTCGCGACCACGCCCGAATCCAGCCCAATCAGCTTCAATCAAGTCCTTCTCTCCTGTGAGGTCGGGGTTGGACGCCAACTGATGACAAACGTACGCATTGCAGCGTGCGATATCAATCATTACTAGTGCCATCTTTTTATACCACTTTTTAAAAGAATGTCCATCAGCTAAGGAGAACCGTCCCCATAGTTGATCGTGGCGGTCAACTCCCTGCATTGCCGAGTTGTATTCACTGACACACTTTGGGGTTGTGAACGGTACTCGATTTTGTTTGATACGGCGAAAGCTGTAGCTGTGCCTGAGTCGTCTGCGTTGGGTACGACATTGATAATGGAGCCGTCCACCCAGCTAGCAGCTACGATGTGCTTTTCTATACAGACGCCTTGTTTCATTGCTTCTCGACTTAGTGAATCTCCCAACTGAATCATTGTATAGCGGGGAAAGTGCTTACTCGATGAACGGACAGTTCCACGCCCTTATAAACCGACTGTCCGTAAACTTTCAAGAAGCTGACACGAAGTAAAAAATATTGTCCGTATTCACGACACGCCTCGAGCCTTTCAGTAAATTTGTGACTTCAAGAACGTGTTTTCGGATCACTGATGACTGTTTGGTAAGCAGTGCAAGCTGGCGTATCTCAGAGTCTGGCACCACATTGCCAAGACGATCTTCTAGCTCGCTTGAGCAATGCAGTTTGAAGTTGAGAACTAACCAAGTTTAGTCGAGCAGCAGCATATATACAGCTTGAAGTGGTATTTTCCTGTTGGTTTGCGAGGATTGTAGACTATGATATGTCTAGCATACTTTGAGCGACACGCAATACTAGCCTCATCAACAGTCACATTTCTGCCAGGAATTACATGGCGGGCGCAGCGCTTCTTCAACATTGTTATAAGCGGCCATATTTTGGCGGCAGGGTCTCGTTGCAGCTCGTTCGAACTAACTTTGGAACGGAAGGACAAGTGACTTCGAATGTACAGATCCGACGCCAGCTCATTATCGAGGCCAAACTCGTCGACCCCATGTCAGGGAAAATGCTGGCCACTTAGTCATCAAGCCATTAGTTCCATATCTCGCCTTTGTCGACGAGCGCCATGTACCACAAGATTCCAAGAAATTTCATGAGTTCATCTAGTTCGATGGGTCTACTCGATGCATCGTCACTTTCCAATGAGTGCGCGTTCGAAAAAACTACAACTTGTTTCCACAAAGACAGTGGTAGAAAAGCAAAAAAGCTTGAAGTCGCTAATCTACCGAAGAGCTTTGAGCTTTCACCTCGTATTTTAATTGTTGTACTTCCATCCCCATGAGCGAATAGACCAGGAATTATTGAGGATTACCGGTTCCTGAACCTGTCCAATACGATCCCGCGATAATTATGGTACGTTGATTACACCACCAGTGATTAGACGAGTAGGATGATTGGACGAGTGCAGAGTGTTGGTGATTGGATGACCCCAATGATGGGTTGCAGACTAGGTAGTGAGAGTAGTGTAAGCTCCGATAAATGTTAAAAGGCTCCGCATGTTGTGCATGGTCGTGCCGTTGAGCACTCCAATTTACATACAGCGCAGAGAGGGCTGACAGAGCTTCTAGCAACGTGGTGGGTTTCGCCTTCATGTGTCTGACGCCAGCCTGTGCGTATCGTGCTGCATCGTTGCTGTCTAGATCCAGCCTGCACATCATTGTTGGCACTTCTTCTAGCATGTCCTTCATCCAAATCTGCGTGTCCATCATTTACATCAACTTGCAGTGCACGAGATCGATCAATCTCAAAAACACCAACAAACTCACTCGGTTCGCCACTCTTCCTTGGGCGAGAATAGTTTGTCTCCATTCCATTTGCTCTCTCCATCTCTACAACATACGTATTATTGTAATAATCGGTGAGAGCCTTCTCGTCTAATAAATAGTCTTCGCCTTCTACACCGTTAGAAACTCCGCTGGGGCGGATGTATCGGTAACGCACGTCTAAACTTCTTCCGGGGGAGGGTTTGGACGTCCACCCAAGCTGTAACGGGGTACATACCCAAGTGTACCCAAGTTACATGAAGAGTGACCAAGTCACTCTTGTAATACCTGGTACATGGTACCAGGGGCTCTAGGAGCCAATCATTGCATATCTACATAGCTTCATTATAGGTGACTTATAGTTTGTATTAGAAACTTAGCTAAGTCTACCTTTAAATAAAAATCAGTCTTAATCGTACCCTCAACAGCATGCTACTACACTCAAATACCATTACGACGTAAAGTTCTTCTTCTCCACGTTTTGCAAAAGCCGGAGTTGTGGCTAGCACCTGTTA